>NC_048308.1:60210875-60303179 GCF_013100865.1 Trachemys scripta elegans | reverse complement strand
GCACCGCCGGCCCCGGGCCAGCCCCCGGCCCAGCGGCGCCGGATTTTCCCGGACATGTTCGGCTTTTTGGGATTTCCCCCCGGACGGGGATTTGAGTCCCAAAAAGCCGGACATGTCCAGGAAAATCCGGACGTATGGTAACCCTACAGAAGTACAATCATCTCTGTGAAAAGAGCGTGTGCTCTTTTTGGAGCAATCCTATGGGATCAGACGTTTACTCGGGGTCCAGGACTCGGCTCAGGGACATGGTGTGCGCTACTCAAGCTCCACATACGATTAGCCAGGCCTCTCTGCCTTCAGCAATGAAACAATTGACAATATTGCTATCTGAACAGTCACTAGAATCAGCATCCCAGTAAGAAGACAGCACTGGGGTCAGGTCCTTGGCTCATGTAGATAAGTACACATCCATTGACTGCAGTGGAATTACACTGATTGGGGTCAGCCGAGTGTCTGGCTCAGCATTTCTGTTTATTTGCTGATTCAGTGATTGTGTCTACACTAGGCATAATTACAAAGCAGTTCCAGTCAGGGCTACTGGTGGGAGCCTGACAGTGGACAAGGCTCTGGAGGGCAACCTCCTTTTTATAGTCATTTTTTGTTAGACTTTCTTCGAGGCAGGTTCTGCTAAATGGGGGTGTTGACTAGAAATGTATCCAGCTGCGAGAGCCTCATTATGCCAGGGTCCTGTTGGTGCCAAAACCAATTGAAATATTGTGTTGTAAACCTTGCCCAATATAGACAGGGCTGTAAAGACAGCATTGGATTAGATTCCCTTTGGAAGATGTGATTTTGAACCATTAGACTCTAAACTGTTTGGGCCAGTGCCCAGCACCAGGGGGTTCTGGTTCATGACCAGGCTTCTAGGCACTATGATAATACAAATAATAATAATAAGATAGCTGAAAACCCACATTTTAAAAAATGGAAGCTCTACCTTGTGCCAAAGCCCCTGATGGGGCTGCAGGGAAAGTGTTAGGTACTGGCTCAAACCTTCCTCTATCCTATTGTACACGGCCACTACAAAATACAGAGTAAGGCCAAGATTTTCAAAAGCAACTAGTGATTCTGGGGTGTCTCAGTTTTTGGGTGCCCAGCTTGACACAAGGATCCCAATTTGCAGAAAGGACTGAGCACCCGGCCTTTCTGACGTGTCTCAAAATCATTAGTCACTTCTGAAAATCCTGGCCCTCTGTTATTAGTGGCGGACCACACCGTGTTCAAAACTGGGAGAATCAGTGCTTAGCACTTTATTCTTCAAAGTGCTTTACAAACCCGGTTACTCAGAACACCAGAGTGGTGGATAACGCAGTAACACCTCCATTTTATAGGCTGCAAAACTGAGGCAGAGAGAGAAACGATTTGTTCAAGACTGGGGGAATAGGTCAGAACCAACTAAGATTTGATCTGCAGAGCTCCTGGCTCCAGCCCTGTGCACAGAAAGGTGACACATAACACACATCCATGTGATACACTGCAGCGCTATGTTACTAACTACTTATTGTGCAGTTTTGACTGGCTGACCTGCACTATGCCCATGGCTCCATCTCTCTACTTCAGGCCTCTAATCTGCTTCAAACAGCTACCATTTAAAAACAAATTAAAAATGAATTGCCTGCAAAATCTTTCCTCCTTTCCCTAGCCATGACATTTCTCCCGCAAAATTACATGTGGAATAGGCCATATGCATTCCTAGATCCATGATGGTTAAAAGTAACTCAGACACTTCCCAGAACTATCAGTGGGAGCCCTTTATACCCCTGCTGATGGGACCTTTATACCATCAAGCCAAGAATCTCTCACCTCTCTTCCTGTTTTGGATGGTTTGAAGCTTTTGTTTCTGGCCCAGGTGTTGAAAGGTACTGGATTTACAGGCTTAGATTTAATTGGGCATCTCACCCTAATAGCCCAACCTTACCATCTGTGGTAAGAAAGGATGTGGACAAATTGGAGAGAGTCCAGCAGAGGGCCACGAAAATGATCAGGGGGCTGGGGCACATGACTTATGAGGAGAGGCTGAGGGAACTGGGCTTGTTTAGTCTGCAGAAGAGAAGAGTGAGGGGGGATTGTTCCCTGAGTGTAGTGGCTAATTAGCCCACCCCTTTTGCCCCATAACACTGTGCTCTGCACACTGCCATCTCAGGCAGGAGAAGCACCCTGTAAAACAGCAAGGGGAGAGGGATGTAGTCCCAGTGCACCTTGTATCTGAGCATTGGGGTGATGGAATACCACTGAGCAGAGAGAGCAAACACTAATCAGATGCTCTGGTTCTTTTCAGATTTTGGTGGGAGGGATAGCTCAGTGGTTTCAGCATTGGCCTGCTAAACCCAGGATTGTGAGTTCAATCCTTGAGGGGGCCATTTAGGGAACTGGGGTAAAAATCTGTCTGGGGATTGGTCCTGCCTTGAGCAGGGGGTTGGACTAAATGACCTCCTGAGGTCTCTTCCAACCCTAATCTTCTATGGTTCTATAATATGGAAACACTCTCTCAGGGATAATTTGTAGAGGTTTCAAAAATGAATCAGATAGATGATTTGTCTCATGCCAACTCTTGTAGATTTAGAATCAAGATGCGAACCCGGCCAGACTTTTCAGGCTGAGGGGTGTGAAAAATAGCACTAATTAAACTCTGTAAAACTTCCCAAACTATTTCTAACTATTTTCTGTAAAAATAAGGAGAATACCTGATGATGTGATGTGCTGAAAGGCTTTACTGGCCCTCATTTGGCCACTTTTAAGTCAGGTGGTCATCGCGACCTTAGGCTGGGAAAGTCTTTGCACCACAGCATTGCGTCCATGTTCGTAGTTTGTTACAGAGAGGTGATGGCAATCTTTGTGTGGTGGCCACGTTAACTCCACCATAATCATGTCTTTTGTAAGTAGTGTGTGTGTGTGTGTGTGTGTGTTTAAGTAAAAGCCAGGTGTGCGCCACTGTACAGGGAGCCAGAAAAACCTCTAAAAATGACCCAAAGTTGCTTTTCTGTGCCTACGTGTGACATCTTCCATTGGATCAGGACCTTCCAGGGTTGAACAGCAAATGTTGGGTCCCATTGGGAATCTCTCTCTTCTAGTCACCTGCTTCTAGCCCTGCAGAGTTTCAAGATAGTGGACTTCAAAACTGTGCCACTTTTAGGATCAGACTGGGTCCTAGCTGAGCAATGCTTTGGACTGGGGTAATTTTGGGGGTGAAATCCCACATTTGTGTAGAGAAAGAATAAACAATTCTCTGGAAATGTTACTTTTAAAAAAATTGATGGCTATCTGAAGCTGCTCAGAGGTTTGACTTGTTAGAATAATTCCATGTGGAGACAGATCAGTGGGCAGAGTGCAGGTGAGGCAATCAAAAAGTGCATTGGACACTTTTCCTATGGCTCTGCAGTTTATCACATGCATCACAACGTAGTTCCAAAGCTGGTCTGTACCATAAACCTACTCCTATCGTGTTTCTTTCTGCATGACTGCTTTGGTGTGTATAAATGCTATCTCTGAACTGTTCTGGACACAGAGAGATTACCACGCCTCGCCTCCTGCTCCAGCTGGGGGTTAATGCTGAGATGGGTTTCTAATGATGGTTTCTTTCCCTCCCTCCCCGTCTCCCCTGCAGACATGCCTTGAGTTGGAACGTTATCTTCAGACAGAGCCAAGGAAGATCTCAGAGAACTTTGGTGAGGATTTGGACTGTTTCCTTCACACCTCCTCTCCTCCAGGCTCAGAGGACAGTATCCGACGGCTGGACCCCATCCTGTTGCCAGTAGAGACGAGTACATGCGACAAAAGCACCAACATGGACCTTATCCTCTCACGGGACAAGCTGCTGTCTGAGACCTGCCTCAGCTTGCAGCCCACCGGCTCTTCCATAGAGGGTTACGCCGCTGTCAACCAGGCCCAACTCAACGCAGTGACCTCATTAACGCCCCCTTCCTCTCCTGAGCTCAGCCGCCATCTGGTAAAAACCCCACAAACTCTCGCCGCAGTGGACGGCACGGTGACGTTGAAATTGGTGGCCAAGAAGGCGTCGCTCACCTCAGTCAAGGTGGGAGTGGCGGCGGTGGCAGCAGGAGGCACGATAAGGAGCGGGCAGAATGACAGCGAGCAAGGAGGGGCAGGGGCCGAGGCATCCCCGGAAAACAAGAAGAGGGTTCATCGCTGTCAGTTTAATGGGTGCCGGAAGGTTTATACAAAGAGCTCCCACTTAAAGGCTCATCAGAGGACTCACACAGGTACTGGTGTAGGATGCCTCTCTCTCTCCTTGTTCTCCTGCCACCTAGCCATTACGGTCTCCTTTTAGTTCTCTTTTTATAAAGGCTTCCTCTCTTCCTAAAAGTCAAAGCCTCTAGCTATGAAATGGGGACCGAGGTGGAAAAATGTTGTAGGCCTGCATCTGTGTCTGAAGGGAAGGGGGAATTCATGATTTACCTGTTGTTGTCTTATGTGTCACAGAGATCTGCTTACTGGGTTTTGGTGCAGAATCAATGCAGGTTGCCTAAGGGAATGGGACGCCCAATTCCCATTCAAATGGTTGTTACTGAAATATGGGATTTGGATGCCTCGTTCCCACAGGTGCCTTTTAAAAATTTAATTTTAGTCAAGTCTTATTTGGTTGAAATGGAAAATATTGTAGGTAACTGTAAAAAAAAAATCAAAAGATTGTATTCTAAATCTGAAATATATATTTTGTGTGTGTGTGTGTGTGTGTGTATGAGTGAGAGAGAGAGAAAGAAAACTGGCTAGATACAGTCATAAATTCTGGCTCTGTTTGGCTGCTCTAGTGATGCAAAGCAGCCAGAATGTACTGGTGAATCTAACTCAGCTCTGTGTGTGTGGGTATGGGGAGAAGGGGACAGGAGATTAGGCTGTGAAGAGGGAGATTAGGTGGTTGTTTTGGGTAATATTTAATAATGGTGTGTGTGAGTTTCATTCTCTAAGCTACTTTCAGCATACCAAATTGCCTTAGATTTGGCGATTCAGAACCCCCAATCCTCTGTCATCTGTTTATAGTCCCCAGAAGCTTTTTGGTTGGAATGTTCATTGTCGATTTCACAGTTGTTACTGTCTAGTGTCACTGCTTTGTTCTAAGCTTCACATGTGATGGGGATGATAAATTCCCATTAGCGCTATCTTATCATGTGATTATTCTCGTTTCCAGAGGGATTGCTGTAATCAGTTTCTTCAATTTTACATTAAAATGTGTGGTCTCTTATGAGAACTACACATTTAATTCACGATCTTGTCATACAAGCGGATTCCTAGACGCTAGGTTGATCCTGCAAGGTGAAAACAGCCCGTAGGACCAGTGCAGTAAATCAAACAAATCTGTGGATTGTTAAGAGAGCTGCATCCCTCTCGCTCCCAACAGCATTTAAGAAGTTACATGGTGTAAAACATAAATCGTAATGTAAAAATGGAATTGTTTTTTATCATGAATATGGTCATTCTAAATGCTCCCAGTGGTGGGAGCCATCTTGCCAAAAGTAACCTCACTTGTGACCTAGCCAATCTCCACTTGAGCAGGAGGATAAATGTTTTACCGCCTCTGGCATTAGGCTCCATTTTGAGAATACTTTGCAGTATGATAGACACTGTCAGACTACATATATCAGTCAAAACGCTTAAACTGGAGAGAGTGCCCACACCAGAACCACGAAAGTTGAGCAGGTGTGTTTCAGATTTGAAACCCTGGTCTCTCCGGAGCCAACACCACTGTAGCTTCTGCTCTAAAACCAGAAGTGACCTATTTTCTGGATCCACTTCAGATGTCACACAGGTTAGCAGAGAATGTGACACATTTCACAAGGGCTGCCCTCATGAAATGTTCATTATTTAAGATTGTGGGGGATGGGGAGGAGGGGGTTTGCAAAAGCTACCGATCTTGTGAAAATTCCACTGCTTGGAGTCAAAATCTTGCAAGAACAGCCCACCATGTTTTTGATGCTTTTGAACTCCAAGCCCTCAGCCTGGTTCAACATTAAGCCTGAACTCCAACCTGTAGCCAACCAAAATCTTAACATCATTGCCTTAGCCCATCTGTATTTCAAATGTTTTATAGTTTATAGGTGGGGAGACGTGTTTCTCACTATGGCCCTGAATCTGGAGAGCCTTTTTCTGATACCTTTACCTGTGCTGAATAGAGGTCCTAGCCCACAAATAGTCCCATTGGCTTCAGTGGGTTTACTCATGGACTGAAGTGCCAATTGGTGTAAACAAAGATATCAGAATAAGATCACAGATTATTTCTTGGCTTTTGGAAGAGGTCCTACTGGGCTTTCACAGAGAAAGGCCGATGACAGAGGTGGTTCTGAAAGCATGAAGAATACCTAGCTGTGGAACTTTCTCCATGAAGGTCCTGCCTGTGCTACAGATACAGCCCTCGTGGTGGACTCAGTTACATCATGGCTATCCCCAGGAACAGTTTTAAAGCACGGTTCCGTTGTGCCATCGCGACGGGACACCTCACCTCATTTTAAGAGCAGTGTGAAAGCCTGGGCATGGTTTGAACCTTCGGTGCATTGTAACAGGATCTCCTTGCATGACTGCATGTGTAGTATGAACAAGAGCTTAAATCTGATCACTCTGAACAACAAAGCTAGTGGTTCTAACACAAGGAGAGAGTCAAACTGCCTCCAAAACAGAGACCGTAAATGTTAGAGGGGAGTGAGCTGGGAAATTCTGGGCTATATATTGTACACGGCTCAAGCTGTCTCCTCCCAGCCCCCACACCCAAGATTATAGACAAGAAGCACTCATCTCGCTTGGTTCTTTGTTTTCGCATGCAGCCTGCTTGGATCTGTCTTCAGTATAACGTTGCTGTCGATTGTGAATGCGTCCGACAGTGCCAATAGCCACTAGCCACTTGGCTCAGTCGGTAGCTGAACTAGAGGGTCTGAAGTGATTGCAAGATATTTTACTTTGGCAGGTAGCTCGCTCGTGTGTAATACAAGAGCCATTTGCCAGTTACTGCTCTGTGCAGAAAGGGCAGGATGGCGCTTACAGACAAAGAGCTCGCAGTATGGGGTTCAGACAGAGCAGAAGGAGGATCACCCAACTCATGTATAAAGACAACATGCCAGATCAAAATGATTCACTCCTTTCCCTGAAAATTAAAACCATGTCTGTTGGAGGAAGGCTTGCATTCCTTTTTGTTTGTATGTAACACTGACTGGACACTTGGCTGGCTTTCTTTAGTGTGTGATGATCCAAACTGAGCTAGGCATGCTACAAAATAATAGCAACCCACTAGATCTGATTTTTTCTTATATAGTGTGTTTATATAAGCAATAACGCTTAGAGGTTTCCGGTCAGGATCAGGGTCGCAACATGCTAGGTGCTGTACAAACTCCTATTATACTGCTGCACCCTATGTAAGAGATTCAGGAGATTATTATATGGCACACTTGAGGCAACATTTTCACTATGAAATCATCAGCCTTTGGAAAGGGATGAACAACTATCTGTATGGAAGAGAATTTAATTTGGAAGGGACAGAATAATCTGAAGAAAACAGAAGGGAATGGGGAATACGGAGTAAATGGGGAAATTAAAATGGAGGTTGTACAGACTGAAATGGGGGAAGCCAAGCAGTGGATAGAAAGACATGTGTGACAGAGAACTTTAAATGGCAGAAAAAGGTGAGCTGTGTGTCGGGGAAAGACGTGCAGCTAATGTGGGAGTGAGGTGTGGAATCTAAATGGCATAAATGGAGTCGGGCTGGCTGCAGATGTAATCCAGCCTTAACACATTCACTTGCACTTAATCACATAGCAGACATCAGCACAAGCAACGACAGTTTGTCTCTTTGGGAGACAGGGATTTTAGCCCAGTCTTAACAAATGCATGGAGCTGAATTACCTAGCGGGGAGCAGAGGGGGAGCTAATTGGAATGCGCCCAAAAAAAAAAAAAAAAAAAAGTACAGTCATCCGCTGCCTCCTAAATTAGAAGACAGGATATTGCTGGCGAGGGTCTGGATGCAAACACATCTAGAAATGAACTGGCACCTGACCTAAAGAAGGGTTAGTGACCCCGATTCATTTTGTCCCTAAGCTCAGAGGCCAGTGGAACAGATAAGGCTTGTCATATTGGACTTCCTTGTACTAATATGGGCTGGGGGGGGGGAAGTATAATGATGGGATGGAGTCTTTATGGCCAAAAATAAACACCACTGATGGACTTGCAAGGAAGATCCTTAAGTAGGGGATTTTATTCAAGATGTCCCTCTGATAGATCCTGCTCAGGATTCCTTTGTGTGTCTTTTGGGATGTTCTGGGGACTTCAGGTTTTTGTTTTTTTTAAATTAGGATCTGGTGAGATCTAACTTCCCAGTGCTTTCATTTCCCCAGGTATCTTAAGGGCTTTAAGCAGTAGCCTGTCTCACATTGTCTTCCCATTTTACTATATAGTGTCTTTTATCCAAAGTGCTGGGTAAGAATAATAAACCCAAACAAACCAACCACTAGTGGTACTGCATGAGAACAAATTATTAGAGTTACAAGAAGAAGAAAAGGGAGACATCAGATCATTAGAAGCAGCATTAAACAATAGGAAGGGAGAAAGGCTTCGAGATGGGCTTGAAGATGACAATGGGGAAGAGATTTCCAAAAAGTAGGGGATAGAAGAGGAAAAGTATAGTATTTAGAAAGGGCAAGAGAAGAAGGAATAGTGGTAAGAAGAGTGAGAGATAACGGGAAGGAATAGGAAGTCAAGGAATAATTGGGGAAATAAGATGATTTGATAGCATGAGACAGCAAGACCAGTGATAGCATTAGCGTGTGAAGTAATATCTACATTGTATTAATGAGATAGCACAAGTGGGTAGAAAGCCAGCCAAGCAAGAGGAGAAAGATATGAATAGCCAAGCAAAGCAAATTGGGGAAAGAAATTTGGAAGAGCTGCACTGGCAGCATGGAAGAAATCAAGACAGGAGATTGCCTGCCTTTGGCCCAGGATTACTGCTGTGCCAAAAGAAAGATTCACAGCTTTATGTGATGTTTAGAAGATAATCTGCAGGGGTTAGCAACATGAGAAGTGGGAGGGCTGGAAGGGAGACCTTGGTCACAGATAATTCCAAGCTTCCCTATGTGTGACAACAGAAACAGTGGGAATACTTAGTGAGACGAAATCCTTTCTTGGTTATGTTTACTTTGGAGTAGTTGGCTGTACTTTTGCATTGCTAAACTTGAAGGGGTTTTTTGTTTTTGTTTTTTTGTAATTTGAATAGAAGTGAAACTAGAATTCATCTAAACTGATTTAAATGAGCCTAGTTTGAGTTTTCCCTTCCTGAGTCTGTTTAATGTTCAGCTAGTTTTGGAAAAAACTTGCCATTTCACTTTTGAAAGTGCCCAAGTCTTATGCCAGTGAGAGCTGTGACTGTGGAAATGGGCCCTTCAAAGGTACTAGATCATAGGAGACTATCTACATAGACCTAAATTACCAATAGACAGAAAAAGTTTTAAAGCGTAAGTACTTTCTCTACAGACCAGCTGCAGCACCATGCAAGGTCCCCCATGTGACATGCCAATCTGCTTCAGGGTACAGGAGCCACCTCTAGTGTCCCTGGGTAGCTATCTCCATACCCATTCAGTCCTTGGTCTCTGCTGAGGCAGAGCAGACAAAGGGGTCAATTACATGGACAACATCTCATTTCACATAGATCTTGATATGACCATTGGCTCATAGTTGCTTTTGGTCACCGCTGTCCTGAGCTGGATTAGAAATAGTGGCTGAGGGGTGAAAGACTTTCTCCTGAGCAAGTGACTTCTCTGAAACACATGTTCATTCTGATAAGACCAAATCCGGTCGTGGTACAGATGGGCGGTGGGAGGAGCCTTGTGATGAGTTTTTTTCCATAGAAGTCTGGCGACTGGGTGTAGGGAGGTCACTCCCTAGGTTGTGCTTACTGCAATGCCATGGGGGCTCCTTGTTTGCTGTCATGCAGGGCGGCTTGGGACCAGGACCTAAACAAGGAAGATAATTCCCTTGCCCTTCCCTGTGAGCTGAGGGGGCATGGTACCGCTGGAGATGCTGACTCTTGGAATAGATGACCTCCAGTGGTAATCTAAGGTCCCATGGCACTTTCTGTAAAGGTAGAGATGCTAACCCTGTGTTCCCAGCCATAATGAAGTTCAGGTAATTGCTTTCTGCTTACCTAAGTTCTCCCTGCAGTTTCAATTCACCTCCCGTTGTGTAGTGGGATTATGCATTGTTAAAGAGTTGTCGTGTTTCTCCTGCAGTGTAACTGCATTTCAGTTTGTGGTGCCTCTGTGTTCACATACCCAACTCACGGAGGTGATGGGAAGCTTAACCTGTGAGATCATTGGATTCAAAGGCTCTACGGACACAAAACGTAGTTGTGAACTGTTAAGGTTTCACAAGATTCTCTTATATAGGAGCTAGGGGACAGAGCATGATATCTACTAAGGAGACAAGGAGCATTTAAAAAAGTATGTGACCAGTTGTAGGGGATAACTTTGGCTTTGGCAAAAGAAGAGCTGGGGCTGGAGAAGCAGGAGCAATCCTTTGAAGAAGCATCAGCAAAAACAAGGTCACGGAACCAGGTACATCATCACAAATGGAAAATACAGATACCAACACCAGCAACTTAAAAACAGAAGAGATGAGCAAGAGTGATCTGGCCAGGAGACAAGGCCTAGCCTAGATAGCAACAACATTCCTGAACCTAGTAGGAGAAGAGTAATGGGGTACAATAACTTCTGCCTAGACAATCAAATACCTAGCAAAGGGAAGTAATGCACTGTGCAGCAAAGCTAAGGGGGAGATTCTGATACCTGTATTCCCTTTGGGTGTCACCTTACTCCTTGAGCCATCCCATTGAAATCAATGGCACTTTCTGCAGAGTCAGGCACCATTCAGCAGGAGTAAGGATATTTGAGTCTGGCCCTAAACTGTTTCTCTGCATCGTTTTTTCAACAGAGGATGATGGAGAAATCTCTACTCTGGGAATGCTTTTCACACCTAGCAAAGGTGAGAACCAGTCAGAGATGGAAACATCTGAAGTTGTTAAAATGCAGTCGCAGTTACATCACTGACTGGATGTGACTGATCTGAGCATTTCAGAGGAAACCAAGGTTGAAGCATCTGAGCCACTAACAAAACAATGTGCTTGAAAGTGAAGTGCCTGGGTAGTGGATGGTGCCCCATGTATTGCGTCCACACTGAAACAGAAGCCTGAGGGTAACAGAGAACTGTGAACCTTACGTTAGCACCCATTGGGAAAATTAATTTAAAGACAGATAAAGGACCTGGATAGGATGGGGATAACCCAGCATTGTTTTTGTAAGTTATAATTGTGCCTTTCTAACCTGCTGCAGCTGTTGGAGCGTGTGGTCAGGACAGGGTCTAGAACCAGTGGGGATCATTTTATTTACTTTTCAAGAAGCTGTTGCTTAAGGCTATGTGCAAGGAATGTTGGTAACCGAAGAGTAAGCGATCATGTGCTGTAATGGATTAAAAACAATTAAGAGACAGGGGCTTCCATCTAAGGAGAGTTTAAATAATAGGCTAGTCAGTTTGGAATGGAGAAGGTAGAAGCATACAGTACAACCCAAATTATCCAGACTTCTTAGAGGGCATGCAAAAACCTTTGTATGACTGGGGAATCAAACCTAGCAGGCTTAAGTCTTTCTCTGCTCACAGCCATCTTTATACATTACAAAGAAGCCCAAAAGGGCATAAACCCAATTGTTTTGCTTTGCAAATCAATTTTAAAACAGAAGAGAATACTCTTTTTTTTTTTTTTTGGTACATCTGATTAACTCATGCCACTTATTGCTACAAGATCTTGAGGCAAATGGCTGAGTACAAATTAAAAAAATTAGATATTTATGAGCTAGAGTTTTACAGTTCGATGCCTAAATCTGTGTTTAGGCATGCAAGTGCTACTTTAGACATCTAAACCTTTAGTTAGGCACCTAACTGTTGAACTCAGATTTGAAGGTTGGGCCCACAGTGGAAAACATCTGCAGTTCTACTAGCTAAGATAACCCTTATAAGGGCTCATGTTTCAAGATAAAAGCTGATCACCAGCTGGGCACCGAATGAACTGTCCCCTCACAGTATAATATTGCACAATCAGAAGTATAATAGGGATTTTACACCTTTCCCTGAAGCATCTGCTCCTTTACCTCTGACAGAAGCAGCAGGATATTGGGATAGCTGGACAATTGAGCAGTCCTAGTAGGCCAATTCCCATGTCCATACATGATTATTAATGCAGTAGAGACTTCTGGAAGCAAAATGTTATTTAAAGGTGGATGATTGTATATAAATGCTTGTGTAATTAATAGAACGTGTATATTTTTGTTTAGTATATTATATGTTGAGCTAGCAGTAGACATTATGGCTTCTTGCATAAGCTTTCAGTCACCTTTTAGTTTGCAAAACGTTCACCTTTTCAGGTGCTTGGTCCCCAGTGGGAGTGGTTGGTTGTTTTGTTTTAAAGTTTGAGCAAAAAATGTTGTTTTTGTAAAAGAGGCAGGAGTATTGGGGAGGGACAGGACAGGAAAACACTTTCCCATTAGAAAACAGTTTTTAAAAATTGTAACACTGTAAGGACTGGGGTTGGAAAGTTGGTATTGGTCATGGCAATAGCCCTTATGTAGAAGACATACCTTGAAGCATACCTGGTGAAAACTGGTTTGGATTGACTGAGTTATGATTCATTGAAAATTGCTCTTCACACATGTGCAATACAATTAGTACAATTTTATTAGCACTTTTAAGTGTTGTTCAGAGTACCCTGAATGGCATAGGCTTTTCATTGACTGTGGGCTTTGGATCAGGCCTAGCAAATGGGTATTATCATTATAAATAAATCTCTCCCCCCCCCATATCATAAGGTCACTAACCTGGTAAAGTTTCTAAGTCATCAAATGATACACATTCTTAGTGCATTTGTGTCATTATTTATCACAACATAGTTAATTACACTTGATGGAGTTAATTACTCCAGATGATTTATGAGCTGGTGTTCTCATCTCCCTTAGAACTGAAGAGACTTAACCATGCCTGTTTCCAAAATCCAGATGAAATAATGCAATTCCTGATATAAACTTCCCAGCCAAGAGTTCATGCATGTTGAACTAAACCATCTTAAATTGGCTTGCACAATACACCGTAGCAAAAGACTACAGCCTGGCATCATAGTAGAAATGATTCAACATTTTTAACCACATTTTTTTGTTCATTCAAAAATGGCCTTTTTACTTTTTAAAAATCAGATTTTTTTTATAAAACTGGAAAATGAGAAATTCTAGGAAGTTTTTGATTTTTCCCTGTCTCTTTTTTCCCCTTTCCTCCTTTTTTCCTCCCTATTTTTCAGAGGCAAATGGAAAAAAGGGGATACAAATGAATACAAAAGAATTTCAAACAAAAAATATGTTCCCTTTTCAAAACTTGCAGCACTAAAAAGAATTTAAAATGTTAGCATATTTTTGTGAAAATATTTAACCATTTTTCCACCAGCTCTAATCACTGATAAGTCTTCCTGTGTTGCCTGGAATTTCTCAGAGAATCTATATGCACAAAACGAAAGTCCACGCACTATAGATCTTTGCCACAGAGTTGTGCATTGTGGAAATTTATGGTGTGTTATAAATAGCCCTTTTCATTACTGGCTCTTCAGTGTAACTTGCAAACAATATATATCTATTGTAGGGTCCTGGAAAAATCTTTCATAGTGAATTGAAATCTTTGAGGTTTTGCCCCCCTCCCCCTTCATCTGTTTATTTTGCTGTGGTCACCTCATCTTGCATCTTGAGCTTTTAGAGCTAAACTGAATTTGAAACTAAAAGCTCTTATTAGAGGAGATTTTTTTTTTAAGTTCTTCCAACCTCTCTGGGGACAAAAATAATGGCAGCTTGAAGCAGCAGAGAATCAGTAATTAGGGCAAACAGCAATACCTAGCATGACTGGGGGAAAATATGAGGAAAGGAGGAGGAGAGTGCAACAGACAGATTTGTACAGCCTGTTACCAGGAAACCACATCAGCATTAAATGCAGTCTGCTAATTGGCTAGCAGTCACTGCCAGGGTACCAACCTTGGCCTGCTACACAGCTGTTTCTGCTCTCTGGTTGCTAGGCAACTGAATCCGCTCCCCCCTTCCCCCACACACACTTATTCTAGAGGCTAATTGGCTACTTTTGCTGCTGGTGTTGCTGCTGGGTACCAGTCTGGGCCTGCTGCTCTGCTGTTCTCCGGGGGGGTGGGGGGAGGATATGTTGGCAATTAATGGAGCATAAGTGCAAATTCTACACAACGTCTGGCACCTGTGTCCCCAGTCCTGCTCTTTAAACTAAATCCTTCTGCTCTGAGCACACATCAGAATCCTGGAGCATCTTCCTTGGCTAAGCTTATTAGACTATATTTAAAAGAAAATCAGAATTTAGAAGGCTTTATGGGAGAATAAACGTGGTATTCCTCAGGCTGCTTTTTGTTCAGCGTACGTGTCGATGGACAATGGATATTTAATAAATGCTTCTTTGCAAGGAGGGTAGAAAATGGAATGTTTTCCTTTCTTTGAAATTAGTTACATGCTTTGAACCTTGTTGGTTATACACCTGTATGTGTGTAGTGGGGGGGTGGGGGTGGGGAAGGTGTATGTATATAGGAAATAAGGTAGAATCCAAATAATATATTTTCATTGCATTGAATGACTACGTGCAGAAAACTGCTGTGTGTGTGTGAAAGACTCTTATTGGGCCTTTAATTTCTCTTTCCCCACTTCTAAAATGGGCATGAATATAGCCACCTTTATACAGGCACTTTTGGGATGAAAAAATCTATACCATGTATATGCAAATCAGCTCTAATTTTAACACGTAATCATCCCTGTTGACCTAAAAAGAGTCACAACCTTGTCTCATGGTGTATTTGACACTCCTGTCACATTCTGCCTAATGTCCGTTTGCTTTGTACTGTCACCTTTGAGGCAGTAGTTATCTTTCTGGCTGGTGCCAAAATGGTACTGAATAAAACAATTCTTGTATAGGCAGAAAAGAATGATGAAACAGTTAAATACTGTCCAGTACTCTCTAGTCCTTTGTATATTAAATAAAAAAGTCATTTTCCATTTCTCAGTGAAAATCAATTAGAAGAATGAAAGGACCTTAAGAGAAGCTGAAATTGATTTTATAAGTAGTTTCACTTTTACTTAGTTGAGGAGAGGCACACAAGTTGCAGGACACAGAGGTTGTATATTTAACCTCTAGAGTGTGTGTCTATGTGTCTTTTCAGGAGACTTTTCCATCTCAGCTGTTTGAGCCATACAATTGCAACTTGTGTCCTCACCTGAAACTTTGTCTGGGCAGCCAGCAAAGGATCTTGGACTACTCCAAATCTGTCTCTAGAGAGACTGGGGTTCACAAAACCCCATGCGCCATGATGGAGTAGAATGTGCACAGTGAAATGAGAGGTGGGTAGTGGTGGTGCATAGGGCACAAATAGGCTTATTATTAAGGTATGAGTCTTTTGGAGGTGTCCTTGAAATCTGTCATCCTTTCTGCAACATGCTGATGCTGAAGATCATTTGGCATCTTTCATAGAAATAAAGGTTTGATCTAGTGTTCTTGACCAACAACATTTCCTGTTGTGCAGCGTGCTGGGTATTCTGCCAGTTTACTACCCTTGCTCCAGCAAAGGCTCTGGTTCACTGGTACGCTGTAAAGCTCTCTGGGATGAAAGGTAAATGTAAGATACATATAATGTGATTATTGTATTAGGCTTCTTATTGTGATACAATAGGGTTTTGTTATTAAGACAAACGGCGAGCAAAACCAAATTCATGTATTACACATCTCCTCAAGGCAGTGTGGGTTGGGAATCATTCACCACTGAAATCCCAACCCCACCCCACCCCCATCTGGAATTCTCTTGTTACTTCCTGTTTCACTAAAGCAATCCCAGAATGTGTTACTCTGTGACCTATGCCTTGGATTGCATGGGTTTCAGTGACACTGGCACTTCTGCTGTGTGTGATGGCCCCTTCTAGGCTACTGTCTGTGAAACAGCAGGTACTAAGGATTTTGCAGAAGGGGTGGGAAGGAGAACTATTACAAGGTTCTCTAAAAAGTTAGGGAGGCTGCTCTGGTCCTGATCCTACTGACATAGCTTCCTGCTGCTCGCCCCCCCCCAGTTTGCTTAGGGGAGGAGTTCAGGAGAAAGAGCCTACATTTAACTCCATATTCAGTTTTGCTTTGCAGTTCACCTTTGACTATCTCTACACGGAAGCCAGTGGAACACAACTTTCTAGCAGTGACTCTCAGCCCACACAATGTCTTAGCAGCTCAGGCTTTTGAAATTGTTTTTCTCACAAATAATCTGATTTTATCTCCAATTTTTAAAAAGGGAAAGAAAGAGAATTTCCAGTTTTGTACCAGTTAGAAAAATACACAATTGTGGGTCCTGAAACTGTGTGAAAATAAGTTACAGTGGAAGAGCATATGCTGACTTTTTATGGAGGTTTTCTAATTTTATGTTTTAAAGGTGCCTTTACATAGTATTGAAGAATAAAAGTGATCATTTTTTAATTTAAATGAAGTTCAAAATGTACGTCATCAAGGATCTATTTCCCCCTCCCCCCCATTCTTAAAATATTTTGGCAGACTCCACAACACTTGAAGAGAGTCTCCTTTCTGTCTCACAGGGGCGAATTGAGAGAGATCATAAGGGACTTATGCCTGCATGTTGAAAAGAGCTCAGTGTGCATGTGGACCCCATGAACGCAAGGATCTTCCTGCACAAATCAGGGTCTAATACTACTTCAAATAAACATCATGATTTCACAAAAGACGTTGCAACCAAAATATTTTGACTGTTGTGGGTGGGTGTGTTTGTGTGTGTGTGTGTGTGCACTCATTCCTGGCCTATTCATTTATTGTTATTTTAGAAGTCATTGGGAGTTTTGCTATTGACTCCAGTAGAGCCAGGATTTCTCCATGTACTTTCTTACTGAAACAGAAGAGCACATGGAATTCATCCCTCACCATTCTTTTCTACCATTGCCACTAATGAGATCAGAGGGACACCCCACTCCCAGACACCCTTTGTGGGACCAGTAGCCAAGAGGGGCATTTAATTTTATCTACAATGGGTAAGACCAAAGCAGCAATGAAAAGATACAGTTAGTTTTTATCCTTTGTGCACAGAGATTCTCATGGAACTCTCTCCCTACCCCCACACTCTCCTTTTCAAAATTGCTATGTGGGGGTGGGGGAAGCTAATCTCTTTTAGGTCTGTGGGGCAAGGAGCCCTTTTTGACATGGCTTTAAAGGTCACAGGCTCTTTTGCCTTTCTGTTATGCCACACAGCTGACTGTAAGCAAGCAGGCTGCCTGGGAGCACAAAGGAGCGCTGTCTGACATTTGGCAGAACACGGTTAATGTTACAGAGGAAGGGAATCTGAAAACAAAACCGGACTCTATGCTATGCAAAGACACATCGGGGACAGAGCCCCAGAGCACAGACAACAGAGATACATAGCATCCCACCCAAACGTGTATTCTAGACAAGCCTAACAGAATTACTGCTGGGCTCTAATAAGCTAAATACAGCACACTACATTATGAAAGCACTTGGCAAATGTTAATTAGACAAATCCTGCTTCAGTCATAATGCTCGCTGATTTCAGGCAAAGACCACAGTATTTGTTAACAACCCTTCTGTTCTGTAGACGATTGTACGTTAGGCTGTCTGTAGCTGCCAGTTTTGAATAAGCGTTAGCGTCTCTCACTCTCTGCATAACGTATGCAACAAAGGCACAGCCACGCAGAAACACACCTGTCTTGCTGTCTCCATTGCGAGCGAGGCATTTCTTCTCTTGCAGCCACACAAACTAAATGATTTTCACCATGCAAATTACCTCTCCCCACACACAATTTGTTACTGTGGTGTATTGCTTTTAAAAACAACGTGTTAGTTGTCCCAGTAGAGCAGCAGCTGAAGGTTCCACCATCAGGGGCAAGTCCAGAATATGGGGCGTCATTTCTGGGTGTCCACTTTCTATGCCAGTGGAGACACAGGGCCGCATGCAAATCTTGCCCTGGATCTCTAGGGGAGAGCATGTGGGCTGTAGCACACTTGAGGGCAGTGTTTGGGTGGGTCAGCATTGGGGGCAGCGTCCGAGCCACGGCTGAGATGGGCATGGGAAGCACCACCAGGCCCGTGATCTAGGTGCTGATGGAAATGAAAACTTTGAATGGCTTTTTGAACGGAAAACTCCTTTTCAACAAATTTGTCTCAGTGGAGCTAGCTTGTTCCAATCCAGCCTGTGCTATGTTTGTTCTATTTTTTCATTGTTACCAGCCAGCGGTTTCTTTGGGTTAGACCGTAAAAATAAAAGAAATCCTAAACATGGCCAGGACAAGCACACCGATCAGAAGAGAATTAGGGCATCCTAAATACTACAGCATCTACAAATGTAGGCGTCTTTCATTGGCCTCTTTTGCCTAGGTCTTGCAGCGCATGAGGGACCTGCTGTTCTAAGATCATGTGCTCTAGAGCTGTAGAGGAATGTTACCTGTACAATGTGGTGAATGTTCATAATTGGCTTAAAATATTTGGGCTCTGTTTGATACACTCTCATATGGTATTCTGAAAAAAACAAAAAAACAAAAAAAAAAAAACAGCACCTGCCTAGATTGAGCTTCAGGGAGAATGTGATTTGAAATGAAAATCCCGCTGCCTCTTTTTTGTTTTTCCTCGAACCCTCCCCCATCCACTACCTTTTATTCTTTAGGGCCTGTAGACTGTGATTGCTTGACTGATGGATCGATCTGTGCCTGGCATTTCTCCATCTGCTGCAGCCTCGTGTAGGGTTTCCTCTTCTAATAGGACCGATGCAATGCATCTTTTTATGGATTTTGCTTTTCAAACCTGAGTTGAGGATAAAAGGCTTGAATTGCTGAACTCCAGTAGATATCCCAGCCCATTCTCCTCTTCTCTCCGTGGCAGCTTTCCACTTTATCTTTGGAGCTGCAGAGCCTAGCTTGTAATCAATAATGTTTGGTAAATGACTAGTCACAGAGAAGCTTTTCCTACACGTACTGGGCCAAATCAGTTCCTGGGGCAACTCTGTTGCAGTCAGTGGAGTTACACCAGCAATGAATTTGATCCTCACACTCTTCTGACTTGTCCCGTTTGCTTACTGTGGCGCTCCCAGTTTCGGACTATAACGTATTCAGATCTCTCTCTAGTACCTGCTGAATATACTCTGTGGTCAATACATGACACGTGGAGACCTGACATGCTATATTTGGTATTTAAATCTGCTGAGAGTGAGAGAGAGAGAGATTTAAAGAAGCGCCTTCTTAGCAAGTTTCAGAATTTAAAAAAAAAAAAAAACTTTCCCTCCCTGCTAATAATCCCCCCTTTGAAGCTTAACAATGAAATCTGTTTCCTCAATGTGTTCTCACTGATCCCCACCTCCCCTAATGCATCCAGCCTCTTGTTATTGCTGGGCTGCTCAGGAGGGCTGGGCATAGTGCCATGGCTGCAATGTAGTAGAGGAGCATTCACACATTTGTTCTGAGGTGATGTGGTAAGTCTGTGCACACGCACGCACTTTGCGGGCCTATAGAGAAAGGGGTCATGGGGGGGGGGGGGTTTGGACCTTGACAACGTCCATTCTAAAATGGAGAGTACCGTCCTTGAGGTCATGGGTGCTACACCAGAGCTGCATTTGACCCCCAGAAGCTGGTTTGTGGTATCAAATGGGGAAAGTGAACACAGCGGAGCGGATTCTGCACTGACTTCCAACCCCTGCAGCCCCACTGACTTCAAGGGAATTGCATGAGAGAGAGTTCCATGCGGGATAACAGCTGATAAACATATGGTCGGAAAGGTGCTAATCAGTCACAATCGCCTGTGGGATTAACTGATTTAAAGAGAACCCTTCTCCTCTTGCGCTTGCAGCACCAAAAACATCATTTGCACTTTATAATCAACTAAGCAGGTGCATCTAAGTGGGGATACAAGACATGGGGTCTGGGTGGAAGGAGATGCGAGTGCTATCGGTGAGGGGGAAGGGGGGTGAAAGGCAACTCCTGAAAGCCAGAACTAGAGCAATACCTTTTCATTAAGTGACATTTTAAGCACTGTGGGTTTAATTACATGTACAGTTGTACACCTATTTGCCTGACACGCATGGGCAATCATGATATCTGTGCACAGGAATAGCCACTTGCATGGGTAATAACCAAATTTGTGCACACAACGCTGACTCAAGGAATTGAAAACAAGGCTACGGCAACACAGCTGTGGGGGTGTTTGGGTTTTTTTTTTTTTAAAAAAGAACCAAAACATTCTGACGGTTTTGAAATATTTCTTTCACCAAGGAAGGGTAAGAATTTAAGATGTAATGAAGTTGGGGCCTGATCCAAAGACTATTCAAGTTGATGGAAAGTTTCCTATTGACTTCCGCAGGCCTTGAAACAGGTTCAGAATGGTCAATTGCTTTTGGGAGTCTGCCATAGATTTGAAGAATCTGAGTGAATGTAAGTCATTGGTGCTTGCGTGCTAGGCAACAAGGTGTGGGGAAAAATCAGTGGTGCTCGTGCCCTATGTGGCTAGTTGGGAGGCAACGGCCTGGCTGGCTGGGGCAAAGGAATGCGTGGGGTGGGGCAGTACAGCTGGATATGGGGAATAGGGCTGGCTGGCCAGGTGTGGGGCAAAGGTCGGGAAGGTTTAGACAGCAGTAATTTCATTGCAGTGCTGATTGATCTCTCATCCCCCTGCAGGTGAGAAGCCTTACAAGTGCTCGTGGGAAGGGTGCGAGTGGCGTTTTGCACGAAGCGACGAGCTCACAAGGCACTACAGGAAACACACAGGGGCAAAACCCTTTAAATGCAACCATTGTGACAGGTAATGCAGCCTTCTAAATCTAGTGTTCAAGCAAATGTACTGCTGGTAAAAGACAGCGCACTGCCCGCCCCCAGGGACCAAAGCCTCTGGCTTTCCACATAGCATACGCCGCAGCAGTGCATGTTTCCTTACAGCATATCACCAATGTTTTTTTCTGCCCTGAAACCCCTCTCTTCCTCAGTGGCCAGCAGGAGTGTCAGGAGTGGTGGGGGGTTTGGGGAAGTTTGTCCGCTAGCAACTGGGCTGAGACCAGCAACTAATTTCTGTACCTTTTTTTCTTCTGGATACCTAAAGCAGAAGCATGGAGTCAAGGCCAGATTGTGGTCCCAGCAAAGTCAGTGGGAGTTTTGCCATTGACTCTGACTGGAGCAGGGTCTGGCCCAATGCACAGCTTTATTTAGCAAAATCTCGCTTTAATGTGCATAAACTCTACCCAACCTGCTAGCTGCAACAACATCTTGGCTTTCCCTCTCCATGATCCCATGTGACTTGGGCAACAAACAAAAGACTGAATTTGCAGCTGCCCTTCCTTGCTTACAAAATTGTGATTGGGCTCCACCTCTTGGCTTCCTATCCCTGTAAAGAAGTCACCTGAGGATTGTCGAACCTCACAAACCAGTGGGTCAAGCGAGTCAACACAGCCTAAGATGGGGAGTGTGGGACACTCACAGGTTCTCAGGTGAATGGCGAAGGCACCCAAGATCTAGAACCAACCCGAGGGGACTGACAGCATTTTCCCTTTTCTGCATGTTAAATCTATCATTGATCTTCTGGTTCAGTTAACTGAGCACACAGACCTATGTTTGCCTCTCTTCCTATAGGCAGTTGGACAGACAGTTCCTAGGGAAACAAAGGGCAACATTTTCAAAAGTGCCTACGTGATTTAGGCACATGTGAAAATGTTACCACAAAGATTTTGGGTGAAATCAAAGAAGCCATGATTATTCACACTGACTGAGAATCTAGTCCTCTTGTCTTTAAATCACACACTTGACGACCTCCATTTTATGTGATACTGTAGATTTAATATTTTGTCATCTGTCTTTTTAAGCACCAAGATCCACGGATAGGTACCCAAAGCAGGTTTTCCAAAGAACCCTCATCCAACAGCTCTCATTGGGGCAGCTAAAAAATGAGGTGACTGGGTTTGCCTACAGAGCTGACTGCTCAGCATCTGTCATCCAGAACAATGGGAGCTGCTGGCCGCTGATTCCTCTTGAAAATCTGGCCTCTTCATTTAGGTGCCTGAATGGAAGCAGAGCTCTTTTGAGTATCTGGTCCCAGTTGCGATTGCTGAGCATTTTGGAAAATCTGGCTCTTTAAAATAAATACATAATTGGGGTGGAGCAAGAGAGACACTACACAAGGAATCACATCTGACAGTACTGACGTTATCAGACAATAACACCCCCCTCCCAAACTGGAGGATGGCAATGCCCACGGTGAAGGCTGGATCCAGGGTAGGCATAATCAAATAATGTGCTTGCATCTGAACATGTTATCCGGCTAATCCTATTTATATATATTTTTAAGAGGCTTAAGAAAATTACCCGTCTTTTTAATGCAGCACTAAGGTTCTCCGTTATGATAAGAAAATGGTTTGTAATACAATATAGAGTTTATAAAGCCTGTAGGCACACCAGACTAGCCAAGAGCATGCACAGAAAAATGATACATAGAACATAAACAGGGACACATCCTTTGATGGGAAGGAAATTTGATCATTTGCACATCCTGTCTTTCCAAGATCCTCATCCTCCTCTGTCCCCCGCCCCCAACCAAGGGCTTCCTCTGTCTTTTATCCCTGGATTATCTCTTGTTTGCTCAGAGTGATAAAGAATAAACCAAGCACAAACCCTCTGGATTGTTGCCTTTTTATAAGCATTTCTGATGTTCTTTTATTTTTATTGTAAGAGGCTGCTTTCTGCTGGTCTTTGCTCTTTAAGAACCAAACAAGCCCCCCCAATTCCTTAACCCCCAAACAAACAAACCACCCTTTTTGGTTTCTGTTACAAAAAGACAACAGTTGTGATCATTCAGATCCAAGGAAATCTCACCACTTACTATTAACACCACAATCTCCTTTAGTCATTTGTCACATTTTGAGTTAGAAGAATACCACCTCTCTGTTTTTTTTATAGCAGCCCCCATCACAGTGTCTATTTGCTGTTTTATTCTATGAATTTGTTCCCTTAAAATTGTCAGTTTTTCTTCCTTTGACCACATTGATGGCTAGGTAAAAAGTATTCACCAGTTTAAACTGATCATATGTGGTGTAATCTGTCTATCAATTTCCCACCACCCTTTCACTGGGTCTAGTTTGGGAAGTTCAGGGACTTGCTGTGTTCAAAGTGGTTCGGAGTGATGGCTCCTTTACTTCGCTGGGCCTGCTTTGACTTCACACTTTCTTTCCTTTCTCTTCCTCTTTCCTGCTTCCCAAGTGTGCTAACCGCCCCCTACTCTAGGCCTGGATTCAGGCATGCCCTTAAGCACATACTTCAGTCCAGCCATATTCAGGAAAGCATTTAAGCACGTGCTTCTGGTTAAACAGGTGCTTTCCCAAATTAAGGTCCTAGATAGTGAGAATCCCATTTCTCCATCTCTAAACTGCTGCCTCTTAGATTTCTTTTTAACCTCTTCCTTTTCACCCGCCATTAATGACAGAAGGGTCCTTGCCTACAGTCAACATCCTGGCTTTCTGAGCTTTAAGTAGCCTTAGGTACATCTTTCAGCAGTGTCGATGTAGTGTAAACTAACTGCACACCACTCTTCAGAGGTGAAGGCGAGTACTTTGGCCAGCAGAGCATGAAAATGGTGATTGAACTACCAGTAGGGGGAGTGTTTATGTGTGTGATCCATCAACGAGTCCATTAAAAACCCCTCTTTCAGGGCTGTGGGTTTACACCACTAGCCTTTTGGATTGTATTCATGCTATTAGCCTAGAGGACAATTTTAAAAACAACACATATAGGTCGATTCAGGTGTTATAACTTTTAGTGAGAAAAGGAAGTGGGGGTGGGGAGACAAGAAGCTAGAAGTCTGTCACTTCGTTTTCTCCCTCCCCAAGTGCGCACGCACACACACTTTCTCTCTTTTTCAAACAACGTTGGTGACATCTTTTTAAAGCACCGAAATTTCAGGTGCACACAGTCTTTGGTGTAAACGGGGGTGCCGAGGGTTTTGTGGTGGACCTTTGGCCTTGGGTGTAAACACAACTCTCCTTGTCATGAAAGGGGATTAACAGCTGAAGTTTCTTCTGGAAAAACAGGATCCTTTAAAATGAAGTATTTAGTTTTGCCCCCCCCCCGTCTTACAGGACACAGATCATATTGTAAATTTTGGTTGGCAAACTGCCACCGATGTGAGGAGCAGCATATGTACAGCGAGTGGTGTGTGCTTTGGAGGCGGCAGGGGAGAAAGCAGAGGGAGCTGAAGTAGCCCAGAAGGAGATGAAAGAGGCCCCAGGGTGGCTGAGGCACCATAAACGTGTGGGTTATTAGCATTGCCAAAGAATTAGTTGAGAAGCTTTTCAGAACCAGGGGTGACTTTACATACCCTATGTCGAGACACCCATGGCCACAGCTGTCACAGGTGTTCAACTGAGGGAAACGTGATGTAAAACTCTTCAACTTTATTTTAATATATATAAATGGGTATTCTCCTTCACTGCAAGCAAAGAGCCATGTGCTCCCCTCCACACAGCTGGAGGGGTAGGTAGATTGCTCAGAGGACCAAATCCCACTGGGCAGGATCTGGGCAGAGGAAAAAGATGGCTGAACATTATAGTTTCTTCCATCCCAGCTGCCTCCTCTTGTTGCCCTGCAGATGCGGAGATGAAACCCAGCAGCATGTTTGGGAGTAGGCAGTTTATGTCCATGCAAGCCTATCAGGAATTATGATATTTTTATGCTTTGCAAGCTGTCCCTGCTAGGAACAATGCAGGGACACATGCAGCCTTTCTGAATCCTGGAGGGGGTACGTGCTGGGTGTGGGTACAACATGCAGCAATGCTACAGAGGTGGCAAAGTTGTGGAGACAGAGACCTGTCCTGTGGAAGACCAGAGATCCACAGGATTTTCCTTCATGGATCCCTATCTCAGAACCTATTTAGGACAACTGCCCATTCTGGGCCAACTCTACTGCCAGCACCAGTTCCAAGAAGGGAAAATGTGGCTGGACCTCAGCAACTTAATAGCTGCAGATGTGTCTTGGGCTTTTTGAGGGTAGGATTTAGATGTAAAATTTTGTGGGGACTTAGCTAAGAACGGCCATACTGGGTCAGACAAAAGGTCCATCTAGCCCAGTATCCTGTCTTCCAACAGTGGCCAATGCCAGGTGCCTCAGAAGGGATTACCTGGTCTGTTCATTATCAAGTGATCCATCCCGTCGCCCATTCCCAACTTCTGGCAAACAGAGGCTAGGGACACCATCCCTGCCCATCCTGGCTAATAGCCATTGATGGATCTATCCTCCATGAAGTTATCTAATTCTTTTTTGACTTTTTTTTCCAGTTGAAACTGTCGTCCTCCTCTAGGAGCCTCCCCAGTAGATGAAGTTAACTGAATTACTAGCCGGGAAAGAGCCTGCAGGATTAGTTATGTATCATTTTATTAGGTGTAAAAATATATTGGACCAGAACATAAAGTTATTGATACAAAACAAAGTTTTGGTTCTGTTATTAACATTAACAAATCTTGCCATGTCAGTGAGTCAGCAAACTTTTAATCAGTATTGCTTCTGGTTATTAGCAGGCAGCTGAGAGAAGCAGTGGTCAGGTGGTGGTCTTGTGGCTGGTCATAGTCTAAAATGCCAGCTGGTGCCTGTCTTCCTGGCACCCAGACTTGTTTTGGCAGGTGTAATATTCATAGCATGCTGCTTTCTCCATTATCCTGATGAGAGGAATGGCTGTCCAAGGACATATTTGGTACCCTGCAGCTGGACAATACTAGCTGTGGTGAGCCCACTCTCCATTGTAAGGCTTTCCTCTCTGTGTCTCTCTCTCTCTTCAGATTTAATGCACATACTTCACCCTGGAACTTAAAAGAATGCAGGATTCCCACTCCATACCATTCTAAAATTGTTCTTTTTAATTTTTTCCTACTCTGCTTTGTAAAGAAGCATGGACCAGATCCTCAGCTGGTATGAATCAACATAGCATCATTGATTACACTGGAGCTATGCTGATATACGCCCGTTGAGGATCTGGCCATGTAGGTGACGGTAGTCTTCTTGAAGATTTTCTGCTCTTACAAACATTTATCATATTTGCTCATCCCTGCATACAAGTAGTAGGAGGCACACAGAGAATCAGAGAATAATGGCAAAAGGACAGACTAAGTGCACTACCAGGTCTTTCCCCTCTGATTTTCATGATTCTTTCTTTGCTTTATGCTGAAGGCACCTATGGGACCTGTTTAACTTTTTTTTTTTAAACAATGACTGAGTTAATTTCCTTACCTGCTTTTTACTGAGAAATGCAGATAATTCAATTATTGCTTTGATCATAATTTATTCAGCATAAATCTGTTTGCGTGCATGACAAATTCTAGCAACAAGCTTTTTTTTAAAAAAAAAATAGCGTGTGCCAGTGTTTATTTTGTAATGTAGCTGTGTGTGGCAGTGCATGAATTTTCAAAGCATCACAGACAGGTTAATTCTGGAAGTGGCCTGCCACAACGTACACTGTGCTAAGATTCCGGCAACAAGCAGCAAATGTAATTTGTGGTAGATTCTTTTTATTATTACTAAATATAACTTAGAAAGTGTCTTACAGGTTAGAGTGACAAGAGTGAAGGCCAAGATTTTCAAAAGTTCCAACCGATTTTGGGCATCTCAGGTTTTGAGTGCCCAGTCTGAGGCATCTGAAAGGGGCCTTATTTTTCAGAAAGTGCCAAGGACCTGGAAGCAGTCCTCTTTAAAAGGTATCACTAGGCACTTCTGAAAATCTTGGCTTAAGGCTGCTTTGTATATAGTGGCATTTGGGTGGCCAGTGTGAAATGAGTTGCTGCTCTCAGTCCAATTCCTAGCATATCACATTTGGCATTAACGTTCTCTCTTCCTTTTGGAAATGTTAGCAGAAGGGTCAAGGATCGAATGGCCATGAAGAAAGAATTGCCCATTGTCCTCAGAAGTTCAGTCACAGTGAATACAATTCGGTGGAGCAAAGCACTGTGTTAATGTTGTGATTGGAGAGAGGTTTTCATTCTCTAGGGCTCTCATTCTGAGAACCTTTCATAAGCATGAACATGCATCTACATTTGTACCAGTGCCAGCATGTTTTGCACGTGGACTAAAAATAAGATGGCCTTGGGGGATAAAGCCCAGAACTGGGAAGTGAAAGACCTAGATTCTGTTGCTGGGTTTGCCAGACTTCCTGTGGGACCTCAAGCAAATTCCTTATCTCGCTGTGCCTCACTGTCCTCATCTATAAAATGGGGATAATGCCTAGCTTCCTCTCAGGGATGTTGTGGGACTACCTTCATCAATATCTGTATCGCACTCATTCTCAGAGAGAAGGCTCTATGGGCCTTATTTTCAACAGAGCTCTGCTTCGATTTAGGTACCAAAATGAGCAGCTCAGCCCTCAAATCTGGCCTCTTATTTTGATGCCCAAGTGGGTGCCGAGGTCTTTTGAAGATATGCCCACACCTAAGGGTGCTGAGCACTTGAAAAATCTGACCCTATAAAATATGCAAAATTATTTAATTTTATCACTTCAGCTACTTGCTTAATGAGTTAGCTTGCCCATTCCCCAGTTTCTAACAGTATGAATCTGGTGCGGTTGGAGTGAGGGGAGCATAATCTACTAACGAAGAGCCAGCATAGCTACTTATCTTGAATGGTGGAGGGGCAGTCACCTTGACTTTGTGACCACAGGTGGCATGTTCAAGGGAGCTGCTGTAAACCTGGCTGAACATTGTTCTTGTGCATGATGGTGGAGGAGCAGAAAGGCCTGTTTTGTAAAATCCTTATTTTGTTTGTTTCGCAGGTGTTTTTCCAGGTCTGACCATCTTGCCCTCCACATGAAGAGACACATCTAAGTACCTAAAATCAGTCAGCATGGCATAGATGTCAGCTGAGCTAAAAGACATGGCATGAAGGGTGGAACTCGGTTATAACCCGCTGCCTTGCAGAAGAAGAGAACTTGATCACATGTAAACCTCTGTACACAGACCACACACTCACACTGTCATGCACCCAACTATACTTAAATACATACATCTGTTCTTTATGCCTTGCCCCAGCTGGATGGAAGAAGGTGCAGGAGAGGAGATGGGGTAGAGGTGAAGTCAGTAAGATAGAACAGTTGCTTACAGTACTTCATCACCCTTGGATTTGTTTCCAGCTATTGCCAGTAGAAATCAAAGTAAATGGAAGAGGCTTCTCTGCAGATGGACAGCAAGTAGGAGGGGCTTATTTAACTCGCTTCTCAATGCAACTCCATAGGAGAATATGTCGTCTTCAAGTTGCATATTTGTAGCACTAACTTTTCTTTTTAAATAGATGGGGGGGGGAATAATGACCTAGAAAACCAAATCCCAGTTTGGTAGCCAAAATTAACCTCTTGGTTCCTTTATTCTTTGTCTGAGAATTCCTAATGCTCGACACGTCAAACTTCTCACAGACACTTTGATCTGTCTTGGTTTTGGTTCTTCCTAGAACTGAGCTATTAAGATCCTTTTAAGTCAATACCAATGGCCTTAATGGCAGTTGACTGTGGAGTGACACCTGTGACATATACATCATCTGTTTGGCCTGAGTTTATGTAGACTTCATGGAGGATGATATTTTTGTTTGGGTATTTTTGTGTTAACTTTTTTTTAAGCTATTGCATGCCCTATGCACTGGTAGGGATTATGGAAGCTGCTGGCATGACTGGAAAGCAGCCAAAGAAAGAATCCCTGAAACACCACGTTATATCTCCATAGGCATCACCTTATTGCCATAGCTAGGACTTCTTGTTTTGTCTAATGAAAACTTGAAAAGCTCATGTGGAAGCTTAGACATTTTATCTTTTCTCCATGAACAAGTGATCTTCAGAACTTCTTTTCTTCACCTGCTTATCTGTCTTGGACTGGCCAATCAGGCATGACTACAGATTTCCTTCAGCACCATGTGAGCATGTTGGCTACAATCCACAGTGATTGACAAATTGTGTTGCGTGTTCTTGTTATTCTATTGACCAGTTTAAAACATTGACTTTTATTTGTTGAAAGAGCACCTGCAAACATTTATTTTCTAAGCCTAACTTTTGGTTAAGCATCTTACAAAAAAAAAAAAAAGCCAAAAATACTACTCCAGTCCCAGAGTGGGAAAGTGAGACCCTCTTCCAAATAAAGTGGCTTCATTCAGCATTAATCTTCTAAAGTAAAGATCACAGTCCTCCTTTCCCATTCATCAAGGTGATGGTATAGCCCACTGATATAAAAAAAAGTGTAAGAATATTTAAAGGGTGAATGAAGGGTTGGCTTTTGTGCACAGCACTGAGGATTTTCCAAGTAATCGGTCTAAAGTATTGGTAGCATGGGTCCTATTCGACCTTCAGTCTGTACCATCCAGGATTAATGGAAGCCTCATGCTCACCCTTGAATCCTGTAGATAATTTGACCATCTTGGCTCAAAGTGGACTAAATTTCTTGTTTAAAAAAAATAATATATATAGTATATAAATACAACTTGCATTTATAGCAAGTTGGCACTGGCCCTAACTCCAAAGACTGCCTTTAGGACCATATAAAATGGCCTATGCAAGCAGGTGGGGTGGTCATTAGGACAGGTTGTATATTTTGTATATTCTGGGACCCTCCCTAC
The DNA here is from genome assembly GCF_013100865.1 of Trachemys scripta elegans. Classification (NCBI taxonomy): domain Eukaryota; kingdom Metazoa; phylum Chordata; order Testudines; family Emydidae; genus Trachemys; species Trachemys scripta. Next base: position 60,273,502 of record NC_048308.1, on the reverse strand, counting down.
AAGACATGTCTAGAAATGAAACAAAATGGCATGTGGTTCACAAATGGTTGCTGCTCTTTTATACTGTACTAGCCAACTGCCCTCCTTTGACTGTTTTGACTCATTGACTGTTAAATATTTCCCTTTTGGGATACAAAACTGAACTTTTAAAAAAAAATCCATAGCTGTAAAACATAAGAGCAATCACTGGAATCTTTGGTACTTGCGTTCTCAGCGTTTGCGCAACCTTTATTCCAGTCAGAGATTGAATCTACCTGAAAGATGTTTATTTTGCTCACAGTTTTTACAAACACTGACTGTCAGTTGGACACTTTGGTGGGGAATATGATATCTGGCCCATACGGCATGAGATATGGACCAAAATCTAACCATCTTTTTGGGGGGCAATGATGTAACAGTGAAAAAAAGTAAGAGAAAATTGAGTTTTAGTCCAAAGATTTAAAACTAACTTTACTATTAAAAAAAAAAATTACTGGAGCACTGCTTGCTGACAATCTCGTAGTTCTCAACTGCTGTATTTGCATACTTCTTATGGCCATTCCATCCAGGAGTTCAATTGGGTTCTGAGGGCCCTACAACCCAACTTGTGTTTGAATATGTGGAGCATCTTACCAGGATGTCTCATGGGAGCTTGAGGATACTTGAACCTCAGTTGCGTGAAACTATAGAGCATCCATTCAGTGCATTAGATAAAAATATAGAAAACTCTAGAAGCAGTTCATTCCCATAGTATCCTACAGTACATGTGCACATACCCACCACTACATTAGTCATTGGCTATGAACCTGTATAAATATTCTCTTCAGAACTCTAGGTACTCCTGCCTCTAGAAATGTTACTAATAGTCCAGAAGACTTAATATTAAAGGCAATTAAAGTACAAGGCTCTATTTTAAAAATGAAAAAAAAATTGGAGAGAAAATATTTGCTTCCTCTTGTCACTTGAGGTCTTGTTGACATCTCATTTAAAATATAGCAGAACAAGGGCCTTTTGATAAATATCAAAAATTTCTGAAATATTTGGAAACTCTTGTCTCTACAGATAGGTCTAGAGGTGTTCTACAGACCTCTATTAGTTTCCTCCATATTAAATTCTATAGGACTTTTCTATTAGGAGAGAAGTCTTCGAAAAGAAAAAAGTTATGGAAGTCCCAGTATGACTCTGTCAGCAGACATTACTGTACCATGCAGCCTATCCCTATGTCTTGGGTCCTTACCCGACACATTGGAGTTAAATTCCATTAGATCTAAAGTAATTTACATCACTGTGCATACGCACATTAGAATACTATCTTTCTTCTCATTGGCAGCAGGCTTCACTGTAATCTGATTTTTTTTTTTTTTTTTTTTTTTAAAGGCAAGCACCATTTTGCTTGATACCCTGAAACCATTGACCAAATATGGGAGAAGAGGGTGAATTGGAATGTAAAAGTGGGATCCGCTCGTTGCTTTCAGGACTCTGTGTTTAGTTTAAACTAAAAGCAACAACTAACCTTTGATGTCCTGCCTAAAACTAAGACAATGGATGAATATGGTGGCTAGTGTGACTGAATGTACCTTCTCTGTGACTTGATCACTATTTGCGAACTCAGAAGCTCTCTCTCTCTCTCTCTCATTGTTCCCCATTTTTGGGCATTTTCGTTTCTTTAGCAGTTTTCAATACAAAGATTGCCCCTCTATTTAAGCTGTTGGTATCTTTGCTTCTCTATGTACTGAAGAGATCATAACTGATGCTTGCAATATAAGAAACAAATCAGGCTTGTTTAATTGTTTCCTTTTTTTCCCTCCACCTTACATGTGTCAACGTATAAAAAAATATGAGGGGAAAAAGTTTGTAAATAATTTCACTTTCACAAGGCCAACCGCCAGTGGCTCCAGGGTTTTTAAATCACGCTTTTATTCATGCCTCAACACATCTGGGCATCCCATGCAGTAGGATTTTGTATGTTTAAGCTTTCATATTTGTGGGCAAAACCTCTAACCCAACACTCCCTTAAAATACATTTTGTTGGTTTCTGGTAGATCATATATTTTAAAAAGAATGTGAAAATAACTCTATTCAGTATTGGCTTGAAAAACAAAAATATGAAAATCCTCTTCTTCATAAGATTTTACACCCCTTGATCGAAGAGTCTTGCCTTCTCTTACTAGCATTATTTCTAGTCCCTTGGAATGATGATTTCACAATGAAGCTAATGTGGTTAATCTTCCAAGTGTTGCATTAATAATAACCTGGACAAATTCTGCAATCTTACTCAGCCACAACATCTCAGTGGCAAGTTTTGCCCAGGTAAGAACTGCAGCAGTTGGCCCCCACACACTAAGGTCTCTCTTATGTAGTGAAACTTTTCTCCCTTCTTTGAGAAAGAGGTCAGTTATATTCAAAAATGTGGTGACCGGCTGCCTTCTGTACCACCTCAAAAGTGGACTTACCTAACCGAAAAGATTCAGAAGCAGGTGTTTTCAAACAGGGTTTTGGGTTTTTTCCCCCCTTAAAGCTTATTAGTAGCATTTTTATGTAAAAATTAAAGTTGGACTGTTCATAATTTTCAAAATGAAAGCATTTACTTTTAAGTGTTTTGATTCCAACTTCTGTATACTGCCAGAAAACAGGTTCTACCCCCTCCCTCTGGGTGTGTATGTACAGCACATACTTACATGGAAGGAGAAATTGAGCTACTGACATTTTCAGTGTGGTAGCCAACTGTGCCTATTACCTTTGGTTTGGGGAGGGTGCTTACTGTTGCCAGTGCATTTTAGAAATACCATGGGCTTACATAGGAAGTTTTCAACCGTATTTGTTGCTGTGTATTGTGAACTAGGCGGCGGCAAACTAGGGGGCGGGGGAAAGGAGGGCTCAGACTATATACCCTGAGAGTGAAACAATGGAGAGAGATGGCATTTTTAGCCTTTATCTTTGGACTGTAGAGAAAAATAAAAACCAACACAGTCCCAGAAAGGCCTGTTGGCTGCGGGGGCTGATCCTTAGCTTATATTTTAACCCCTCTCTCCTGTAGTTTAGAACACGAGCCCTACAGGCCCTGAGAGTAGCTTGAAACACTGGTTTAAACACTACTTTGTTATTGGGGCCTTGTCTCTACCGGACAAGTTGCACCAGTTTTATTAAATCAAGCTAGTTAAACTAATACAAAAAGCCACTACATAGGTGCACTTAACCTTTGCTCAAGTCTGTTTAGTTTGCATTGGTAACTTTTAATTAATCTTAACTGATGTAAGAAACAGCTAAGCTATTTTAGGTGCCTTTCTATTGGAGGCTGGCACTGGTTTAACTAGATTGATTTTTAAAATCAATCCAGATGAAATGCTGTAACTTTTCTCACATAAAACAAGGCCTTAGTATTTCCGCTCATTTAAACAGGAAGTAAAAAATAAGGCCAAGATATTTTTCTTTTATAGCAAAGTTTACTTTCTGCCCCTCCCCACGCCCCTTCCTTGTTTAAGCTCTTTCTTGCTTCCTACCATATCAGTCTTTCCTTTAACAAAAACAAAAATAAATATGAGTGCTCCCCATTTGAAACAAAAACAACCCCCCCCACACACACACACAAACAACATAGCTTGAAGGATGTTCATTTTGCACTATAATTTTTCTTTTGCCAGATGTGTCTAACAAGTGCATTTGGAGATGCCCTCGGTCACATTCTCTCAGGCCTACTCTGGTATTTCTAATATATCACAGAAGTACCCAAATCTTGTAGCCCTCAGTTCTGCCTTTTTTTGACATTTTATTTTTTTTAAGCTTTTTATAAATATATATATATATAAATATAAATATATTACTTTGTCAGTTTTTTTGCTGTACAAAAAGTCTTAAGATTTAAAAAATATTATTTGTATTATATGATGGTGGTATGTTAATGTTACAAAATTATTAATGAAGAAAAAATTTATTTTTGTTACTGGTCTGTTTCATAATTCTTTTTTAAATTGGTATATTGTAAGATATCTATGCAAAAATGTTATGTGATGCATTTTTATTTAAGAATGTAATATGTGTAATAAACAGTAGAATGTGTTTGGCCTGAAAACGGTCAGTGTGTCCTGAATGTTATTTCTTTATCGGAACTTCTCTGAATGAAACCTCTTCATATAATACGGCCTTAACACTGCAAACACATACATAGAATCATAGAACCATAGGGTTAGAAGGGACTGCAAGGGTCATCTAGTCTAGCCACCTGCCAAGATGCAGGATTTGTTGTGTCTAAATCAGGGATCGGCAGCCTTTGGCACACGGCCCGCCAGCTCATTTAAACAGGAAGTTAAAAAGTCGTGGAATCTCCTTCACTGGAGTTTTCAAAAAGAGGCTGGGAAGCGGCGCGGGCCGAAGGATGTGCTGGCCCTTCCCGCAGCCCCTATTGGCCTGGGACGGCGAACCGCGGCCAGTGGGAGCTGTGATCGGCCGAACCTGCGGATGCGGCAGGTAAACAAACTGGCCTGGCCCATCAACGGCTTTCCCTGGCAGGCCGCGTGCCAAAGGTTGCCGACCCCGGTCTAAATTATCCAAGACAGATGGCTATCCAGCCTCTTTTTGAAAACCTCCAGTGAAGGAGATTCCACGACTTCCCTAGGCAGTCTGTTCGATTGTCCTACTGTTCTCACAGTTTGGAAGTTTTTTTGTGAGATTTAATCTAAATCTGCCATGCTGTAGTTTGAACCCATTCTCTCTTGCCCCAGAGGGCAGGACAAGAGGCAACAATTTTTCTCCATTTTTTTTATGGCAGCCTTAAAGTATATGAATGGTCCCATTGAAATCAGGATCAGGAACTAAATTATCTACTTCGTTTTTACCTTAGACCAGCTGAGTGTCATTTACATACATGTCCTCTACATGCCTGGTTTGGGAGAGACACCCTAAAGATATTCCCTTGATTAAAAATGTTACTGATCCTCAACTGGTATAAATCAGCATTACTCTGCTGGAGCTACGCCAGTTGACACCAGCTGAGGATCTGGCCCATGGCATTTTTATAACAACATACAGCACTTGCATAGCTCTTTACATCTATAGCGGTCCAAACACTTTATCAAGTTAAGTAAATATGATGATACTCTTTTACAAGGAGATTCAGTGACTTGCTAAAGGTTGAACAGCTCAGTGGCAGAGGTGGGGATAGCATTGAGGTCTCCCGACTTCCAGGCCTATGCTCCTGTCTATGGAGCACATTCCATCTCAAGGTACTATAGAGCAAAATGTCCATCTCCACTCTCACTTAGTCTCCCTCTTTTTTGTGTCTGCAAAATTGCAGACACAAGTTAGTTCACTTGGATGTCCCAGCCCCGACTGTACCAACAAATCAAGTACCTGGCTGGCCAACGACAGTAATTGTGGACAACACAAATAATGATTGGCATAAAATAAAGAGGTCAACTTCTTAAAATCTGTCTTGAACCCCTTTACGTTTATGCTGGTGGAAGTACATATTCAAACCCACCTGCTTCATTAGGAATTGCATGCACTCATCTGATGGGCTGGTTGGGCCCCTATGATGCAATCTATCTGTTTTTCCTCCCTGGGACAGCATAGCTCATTACCCCAGAGAATGACTAATAGTACTATTAATGTTAGACACTTGGGAACTGATCATCCACTCAGTTGCATGTGAACAACTCCCAGTGACTTCTATGAGATCCCCATTGGGCTTTGATGCTGGTAGTACATCCATGGCTTGGTTTTGATCTCAGTGATATTGATCAAAACTGATGTAAGTCTACTACAGTCATATCTGGGGGAAGACTAAAGAGGGTACCCACAGTATTTCCAATACCCGTGGGTGGTAACTACTGAATGAGCACTGTAGTATAAGCGTACATTTTTAATAAGGGCTTCTGGTGAAACATAAAAACGGTGGGTGCTTTGTGTTTTCAGTACGAGAAAAGCTGTCGTTTTAAAGTTCCACATAGACTTACGGGGCTTGTGAAAAGAGGCATTTGGGGGTGGGAACGTCATAAGCACTCAGCACTGATTTAACTCTTTCCCCCATTTAGGTCAATGGTGAAACTCCCAACGAGTATCATGGAAGAAGAGCTCGGTCAATACTGAGCACTTCTGAAAATCCCGCCGTAGGTTAGGCGACAAAGATTCCAGCTGGGTGGATAATCAGCAGGGCTTACTTTGTAATGAAAGAGGTGCCAGGGCTCAAGCAATTTTTTTCCATTCATAACTGATGCAGCAAGCCAAAAGACGGTGGGGCTATGAACTGCCAAGCCTAGAGGTGCCGGGGCTCAGTCCTACCACAAATTAAGGACTGGTAATCAATATGATGGCACAAGTCAATGCTTCATATTTAATGGTGACCACTACATGTCCTATCTGGGAGTATATTATTAGTTACACTTGTGCCAACAAAGAATGCAACACTTGTTTAAGTGTTGAGGTTGCATTCCTTTCTCTCTGCTGATCAAATAATAACCATAGAATATCAGGGTTGGAAGGGACCTCAGGATCTAGTCCAAACCTGATGTTGCTTTTAAAATGCAATGGTTTTTTTTAATGAAATATTTTCTTACAGTATGTGTGAAATATAGTCTTAGTAGTTTGACATCATGCCACAAAAATACAAGGCTGAAACACTTGTCCATTTATTATAGGTGAAAATACTTGTATTATGTGGCTATAATTATAGCAGTGTACATAATTATTTCAAATGTTTACAATATATGGAATTATAACCATCTAATAAGCATTTTATAGCATCTTTCATACAAACCTTATGCCCAAATCCTTAACCTCTCTCCCCCCCTGGGTGCTGTGGAAGTTTTGGGTTAAGTAAGTGTAGCCATCATCACTAAAACCTTTGGTGCAATTTGACTGACTTCTGCCTGCTTAGCCTGTGATCAAGGACTGAGCCAAGCCTTTGACTAGTGTATCAGATGCATAACTCTCACTTACAGGTAAACATTTTAATAATTTTGTTCTCTAGGAACTGTCAGAAAATCCTATCCTTTACCTTATCATATTTTGTTTCCTCTTAGGAGCCGCTACCTACTTAGTCTACAAGAATAACAGTCACATGCTTCCCTGGGCTTAAGGCCAGGAAAGCTGATCATATAAAGAAACATCTTTCCCCTCAAACTGCTCAACTAACAGAAAGAGAACAAGCTCCTTCAACAGCTTCCACTACCAGTGCTCTTCCTGCCGTAGGACAAATTCCAGTACTGCATTCGCTCCATTTAAAACAAAAAAATCTGCATCCATTGATGCTATGGTCAGTCCCCCCTTGTTTCCCACCCAGATTAGAAGTGATACCCTCCCTCCAAATACTCCTCCAAGGCACATCAGCTGGAGGAGGGTGTGGCGAGAGCAGAACTGGTAAGGCTGTTCCTTCAGGCTAAAGGAATCCAATCATCTCCTGAATGAACTCAGCCTCTACCTAGCCATGACTCCAAGAGTATAAGGCTATCTGGTGGACAGTACAAAGTGTCATAGAAGGCTGCCAGCTTGCATTTGTTTTCTAGTCAGAAATTCATCTAGATCTGGTCGAAACAAAATGCGGGGATGGTTTGGCAAAAGAAAACATGAAGAAACTATAAAAATGAGAGAGAGAGAGTGTGTTACTTTTTCCTCATTTTCTCTCACCTTTTTCCAGTCGAAGGCTTCCCACCAAAACTAAAGAAAACGTTTTGAAGTATTTTGATTTTTTTTTTAAATCGTTTTTAAATTGTTGGCAAAAATGAAGATAAAAAAACAAAAAAACCTTTTCAATGAAAATTTGACCAGCTTTCTCCCCCGTCTTTCCAAAGACCCTCCACATCGCTGAGTTAAGTCAGTTCTTTCTCCAGCCATGTCTGCTGACCCAGCATTGGCCTGTGTGTCTTCACCACACAGTGTAGGGAGGCAATCAGAGTCATCAAAGCGGAGAGTCACGGGGGCTCTTTAGGGCAAGGGGTTGCCGATTTGCTTTGTTTCCTGATAACGCTATTTTGCTTCAAACCACGTAGGAGGTTTCCTGTGTTCAAAGACCCTTCCTTGGCATTCAACTGAGCGGATTCAAATTCTTTTATTGCTTACATTGCTTGGCTAGTGGCCAAATTATAGAGGTACCAGCGCAGGTTGTAGTGGGTCTAATCATGTGGATTCACAGCTCCTCAGCATTTGTTTTTTCTTCCCCCAAATGCACTCAGAAACTTGACGAAACTCACCAGAAGCTGCTGCATTTCATCTGGAAACTATCCCAAACCATAAATCTCTACCTACCCTGGGGGGCGGGGAGGAATAGCCTCAAACTCAGCCCGCGTTCCCAAAGCAGCAGAGTGTTGGCTTCAGGCTGAAAGCCCAAACCAGGCCGATTTCATCTGGTCTGGGGCTCATTATGAAGTTTCTGAACATTACTAGAGTACTTCAGTATTCATGATACATCCCCAACTTAGTATCCAGCGGTTCAGAGAGAAATAATTAGGAAACATTAGGAAATTCTCCCCAATACAAGGACACTGATGGAAATGTGCTTAATGACAGGGCCTACATTTGGTGGCATGATTCTCCTGTCACTCACCCTAGCGTAAATCAGGGGTAATCCCTTTAAATCACTGGAGTTACAGTGGTGTAAAACTGGTCTAAGCTGGAAAAGAATCAGCTATGGTGATTTCAGCCCAGTCCTCACTAGACTGAACAATAGTCCAGGACAGAGTATGTACTCGAAGGGAAGTATGGTCCAGTGGTTAGAGTAGAAGCCTGAGAGTCAGGAGACCAAGGTTTAGTTTCCTATGCTCTCTCCCCTACCCCTCCCCACCCCCCTGACAGACCCTTCCCCTGGGAACTTAGAAAGTCACGAAAGCCTCTCTGTGCCTCATTTTCTCTCCTGTAAAATGGGGATAATAGCACTGCCCTACCTCACAAGGTGTTGTGAGGACAAATTCACTAAAGACTGTGAGGTGCTCGAACACTATGGTAATAGGGTCACATAAGTACTGGAGATGGAGGTGCTAAATGGAGCACTATTTCAAAACTGAGGTGTAAAAGTATGTTTGGATGCTCAGGAAGGATTTCTGAAAATAGGCGGCTTCTTACTCTCCAAAAAACTCCACTTATCTTAGGAAATAGAAAGCTGTGGCACAGCTGGGAGTCAAAATCTTAGCAAAAAGAGCCTTGAGTAACAGAATCTCTCTGAAAGGCCAAATACAAATCTCTCTCCAATGCCTTCCTCAGACCTTGCAATGATATGGTTAGCAGAGGACACAGGAAGAGATCTGTGATAGTTGAGCTCATCTGGAAAGGGGAAGATACAGCAGTCCTGTTAATCAGAACAATGACGCATAGCACTGTGGGAAATGTTTATGGACAGTGCTTATGTGTTCATGAACTCTCCGAGCACTATTGGAGAGGAGGAAGGGTTCCTTTTATCTCTCCATATAAATTCAAGATAGTAGCTCCTGGACAACTCCATCAACTCACATAAAGCCCAGATCATCTCAGTCATCACTGTATCCTCAGGTGAATAGATTATAATGCTTTGCTTGTCTACATCTGTTCCAAACGTTTCTCAGCTTCACATTAGCCATGTTGGTCTCAGGATATTAGAGAGAGACAAGGTGGGCTAGGTACTCTCTCTTAGTGGACCAACTTCTATTGGTTAGAGGACAAGCCTTCGAGCTCCACAGAACTCTGGATAGCTTGAAAGCTTGTCACTTTCACCAGCAGAAGTTGGCCCAATAAGTTTTATTAACTCACGTAACTTGTCTCTCGAATTCATCTCAATCTCACTTGGAAGCGTCTCATCCCTTGCTGCCATGGAGTGAATTTCAGGTTTTTAATATTGCCTGGAGAAAGAACACATTGGTACTTCTGCCAGACCTCTTCAATAGGCTGTTTCCTTCAAGTTTAAGAGGCTCTACTTACAGGGAGCACATGGGCCACCAGGAAACAATGGGCACAGTGACCTGGTCACAGTCTCCACAGCTCAGTGAAGAGAATGATGCGTTGCTGAGTCAGTGTGAAGAAAGCCTAAGTGTGTGTGTGTCAGGTAAAGCAGAAAACTTAGCTGCTTTGACCTAAAAATAAAGAATGAAGGAGAGGCAGATTTTCACTATACGTGCACTGTATCAATGGGCCATTAATGAATGGTGAGTTCTTCTAAGTGCCTGGGAAATTAGACATCACTAGAAGGAACTTCCCTAGGAGGACGCAGCTACACTGTCCATCTATGTATTTATATGGCCTTCATCCTCATCATAGTATCTGATTACCTCACAGTCACTAATGGATGTTATCCTCCCTACCTGAAACTGATGTTGTGAAGTATCATCCCCCCTTTATAAAATGGGAAACCGAGGCACAGTGTAGCTTAAGTGAACTGTTCAAGGTCGCACAGGAAACCCATGGCTGAGCTAGAAATTGAACCCTGGTATCAGTCCAGTGTTTTATCCACTGGACCAGCCTTGCTCCGCTGTGGTATTTGTGATACAGCTGTCAATCTTCTCTCCCCTCCTCAGCATTCCTCCCTCTCTCCACACTGAAGTGTACACACGGTCCTTCATTCCCACAATAACTAGCGCTCAGTGTAGTGAGTTAAAATTCTTTTGTTGCTCAGAGATCCCTTCTCTATAAAGTTAATTGTTTTCTCAGCAAGCCAAATAGCATTACCTCTCCTAGGTGGACATGTTTACAATTTTCTTTGCTAAGTGCTGGGGTTATTTTTTCCACATTAGAAACCTAATTTCCTGTGATTCTTGGAGAGTACGGGCAGGAAGAGGGGGCAGGAAGCTCAGCACAGAGTGAGGCAGTGATTAAGAGAGAGGGCTCATTTGCTTTCTCTTCCACCACAACTATTGGAAGGAGTTTTGTATGTTCCTGACCAGATAGCATTTAGAATTTCCCCAGTTATGGGCACCATCTTGTAGCACCTCACATAGCAGGGCCCGGGCAAAGGCAGAGAAAACAAAATACTAAATTGCACCCTCAAAATATAAAAGACAAGAGGTGGGAGAGGGCACGTATCACCCTCATTTCACAGACAGGGAACTGAGGCACCAAGGCCCAGATCCTCAAATTTATTTAGGCACGTATCTGCCTCTTTAGGAAGCAAAGTCCACCATTTAGGCCACACTGACATTTTCAAAACCACCCCTCACGCTACCTAACCTGAAAGTTTCTGCTGGTAAGCTTTGCAAAGGCTGCTAAACCCCCATGCCGTCCCACAGCTAACGAGCAGCTCTAAGCCCTCACTCGCCCTGAACAGGGCCGGCTCTAACTTTTTCGCCACCCCAAGCAGCAAAAAAAGTGCCGCCCCGCCGTAACACTCCCCCACCGAGTGCCGCGCTGCCGACCCCCCCCTCCGAGCACTGCCGAACAACCGCCGCCCCCCCGCCGCGCTGCCAAACATCTCCCCACCCCCCCGCCGCGCTGCTGAACGCCCCCGCGCAGAGTGCCACCGAACACCCCCTGACGAGCGCCGCACCGCCAAACAGCCCCCACCCCCTGCCGCACTGTCGAACACCCCCCGCGCCGCACTGCTGAACCTCCCACCGCACGGAGCGCCACCGAACAGCCCCCGCCCCCGGCCGCGCTGCCAAACACCCCTCGCCCCCCGCCAAGCGCCGTGCTGCTGAACACCCCCGCCCCCCGCGGAGTGCCACACCGCCGAAACCCCTGCCGAGCGCCTTGCCGCCGAACAGCCCCCCCCCCCCCGCTGAGCACCGCACCGCCGAACACCCCCCGCCGAGCACCGCGCAGTGTTGCCCCCTCCACCTCAAGATTGGCCGCCCCTTACCAGTTGCCGCCCCAAGCACATGCTTGGTTGCCTGGTGCCGGCCCTGGCCCTGAAGCAGGGTTCTCAAACTAGGTGGGGGGAACACCTATCTCGCCCAGCAGCAGGAGGGCTAGATGTAGCCAGGGTAGGAGGAGTAGGCAACAGCACAGCACGGACACAAAAGAGACAGTTGGAAAATGCAGGGAGAGAGCGAGACGGGTATTGAGCAGGAGCTGGAGGCTGTTTCAGATGCTAGGACATGGGCTTCCTAAGTAGCTCACCTGGCTTAGGTGGCTAACTCGAGGAGAGTGTTTGTGGCGGAGGATTCCAAGTGAAAGAAGGTGCCTCTCCCTGTCCCATCAGACGGACACCCAAGGTCGGCTGCTGAGGCGCCTCTTCCCACCCCTCTCCTCGCCACCTCGGGCAACTCCCCACTCAGCTTTCTGGTTTCTGAGGATCCCTTTCTTGGGCACCTAATTCTCCCCACATATTCTATGGGGAGCCTGGGCACCTGGCTGAGGATTCCACTATGGGTTAGGTGTTGCAATGCTGTGCAGAACAATCCCTCGGTACCTTTGGGGATCTGGGCTCAAGAGATTAAACGACCTGCCCAACGCCAGGGAAGTTTGTAGCAGAACTGGATGGATTGAACCCAAGGTCAATGCCTTAACCACCAGGCCTCTCTTCGTCCGGCAGGAAAGCTATTGAATTTGAGGGTGGAGGGAAATTACTACATGGTACATGAGTCCTGGGGCTCAGATCGTGCCTCTCTTGTACAACCAACTCTCCCTGACTTCAAACGCAGGAGCTGGCCCTGATCCTGATGGCTGGTTTTGAGGAAAGCCTGAACACTTCTTTAACTAGCTGGAAATCGCCGCAGAGGTAGCAAGACCTGTGATGGCGAAGGGGAAACTGAACAGGAAACACAGGTGAAGCCAATCTTTTCACAGAATGTGGAAATCATGCCGTTCTCTCCCTGAGCAGCCATTTGATGACCTTCCCCACCCTCTCAGTTTCTTGTGGTCTATTCCCGCTGCAAAGCCAGCTGCGCTTGTTGCTGAGTCTCGAGTTTCTCTCGCAGGGTCGGTTACTAAATAAATTATAAAAATGCTGCAGTTGGAAATATTCTTCTCGGCCTCGATTGTTATCAACCCCTTCGCTGCTGGTCTCTTTGCCATGCTGACATGCTGGCACTTTACAATGGACACAGCTAGTATACCCAGCAACACAGCCTGGTGCACCAGTTACAGTAGTTGCTACTGAAAGGCTGGGCTCACACAGACACTGGCGGACTGCATGGTTCCACAGGCTTGCCATTATTCTTAGAATTGTAAGCAATTGTTGGCCTTTTAATGGTGACCACTGCATGTGAGGGAGGACACAAGGGGTGTATGGGGAGCCGAGCCATGGTGAACAGGTGTTACCCTCAGTACCTGTTGCCCCAGGGTTAAAAGGTGACCGGTCAGTGCCCCAGATACAGCCTTGTACAATACTCAGCAATGCTGTTATGGCATCCAGGCACGTGCCAGACCCCAGCAGTCAGGCTTGGGGTCGCCGAATTCTTTGTCTTGCGGTACTTGGAGTTAACAGGCAAAGAGGAGGGAGATCCGGAAGGAGGTGTGGGAAAGAGTGGGGCAACTACAATGGGCGGGCAAACAAAACATCCGGAGGCAGAGCAATATGTTATCAAGAGACAGAAGCAGCCCCTGGGCAGCTGCTGCTCAGCCAGCCTAAGGGGGCTCTTTTCCCTTTGACGTTAGTAGGAATTGCATCACGCACATACCAAGGGGAGAACATACCCCTAAGCAATCCGTAATCGCTGGCAGCAAGTCTGTATGTCAACAGGGGTTTGGCCACCCCCATCTAAAAGGCTTAATTTCCAGTTGGAAAAGAAACCAGGAGGAAGCTGGTATGAATAGATGAAAAAGAAGTCAACAGCTACAAGTACATTGCTTATATGTTTGTGTCCAGCATGCTTTCAACATGGGGCACTCTACTTTAATAGAGAAATAGACACACCTCAGACTTCGGGATTTTTTGCAGCTGTTGGCCCAGGGAGAGGAACGAAGCGAAAGTTAAAGAGAAAAGATCATGCACAGATTTAGAGACAGTGAGACCCCAGCAGAATTTTGTGGTGAGAGAGTGGATTAGGACTCTGGAGACGTGAGGTCAGTTCCTAGCTCTGCCACAGATATCCTGTGTGACCTTTGGCAAGTCTCTTAATTTTTCATTGCCTCAGTTCCCCATGCCCTCCTCCATTTACGTGCTCATACTCAACTAAATGAAATCATTCCCCTCATATTTAACAACTCCAAAGTCACAAGCTGGTAATATTTGCCTGAGACACCTCATCTGCTAGCAGATAAGTGGGTTCTGCTGCCTCACTAAAGTAGGTGGCTCGTCACCTAACCGGAATATAAGGAAGGTGGAAATGACTTGCTAGAACAAGAAGATCTAGGGTGAGGGCTGAGCAATTGAGAGGGAGGAACCCTAGGAGCAACCATGCCTGGAAGAAGTTTTGAGCTCTTATTTGTTCTAATTTATTTCCGTGTTAACGAATCCAAAATTCCAGAAAGGGTAAGTTTGGAGTCTACATGGCATGTGAGTTGTGTTTGACAGCAGCTTGGGAAAGGCACCTCTCACTACCTAGTCCACAACATGTATTACAATGCGATTCATTGTTTATATAGCAGCCTCTGACACGGTTTTGGAGGAGAGATTTCAGTCATTCCTGTATGGTTTTTCTGAAGAGATCTTGTAAATAATCACAGAGAACTCAATGTTCCAATTGAAGGATGTTTTCCTTCATGCACCTCTGCTATTCTTCTTTCTCTGATTACACTGCCAACTCTCTTATGATGAAGTAACATTGAAAACAAGAGCTGCCTGTTGCCCACACACCCTCCCCTCTTGTAAGGGTTTGGTTTGGTTTTGTTGTGTGTGTGAATTTACTGCTGGTGAAAATGCTAAGATTCCCTGTCCAGAGAAAAGAACCTTCCTGATACCTCACCACCGATGTGCCTCTACCCTGACACAGAGCGACCTCCTCTAGGATTGAAAGGATAATTTAATCTCCATTCCTATTCAGTCATTGCCTTTGCTGCTTTGGCTGCCTACAACTGTGCCAAGCAATGCCAATTGTGAAGGTAGATACATGTCCAGTAAGGGAAGGTCTGCTCCAGGGGTAGGCAACCTATGGCACGCGTGCCGAAGGTGGCACGTGAGCTGATTTTCAGTGGCACTCATACTGCCCGGGTCCTGGCCACCAGTCCGGGGGGCTCTGCATTTTAATTTAATTTTAAATGAAGTTTCTTAAACATTTTAAAAACCTTATTTACTTTCCATACAACAATAGTTTAGTTATATATTATAGACTTATAGAAAGAGACCTTCTAAAAATGTTACAATGTATTACTGGCACGCGAAACCTTAAATTAGAGTGAATAAATGAAGACTCGGCACACCACTTCTGAAAGGCTGCCGACCCCTGGTCTACTTTTTTGGTGGTGTGTAGAGTACTTATATTAGACATCCGGCTAGCTCAGGTATAAACAACAGTGTAGGCGGTGAGGCACTGCTTAGGTGGGTAGAGTGCACTACACACCTGAACCCCCAGGGTGTGTACCCTACATGGCTCTCTACATTCTCAGGCAGTACCTTGGACGGCCATACTGCTGTTTTTAGCAGTGTAGCGTTCTATTGCCGACTCACGGCCAGAGCCTTTCCCCACTGCCTCTCCTCTGCCAGAGTCTTTCCTTGCCAGAAGTGAAAGGCTCCAGCAGCAGGAAGCTGCCATAGCTTTTCTACTCTGCCTCCCTGAGCCAGAGCCTTTCACTGCCGCTTGTGTCCACAAGTGAGCGTGGACACAGCCTGACTTTCACTGTGGCATGTAGCTAAATGTACCGTACACACCGCCACAAGTATAGGCGAACGTAGACCAGGTCTAAGAAACGGACTGGAGTTACCAATCTATTTGATGGGTGTAGGACACCAATCAGCTATCAGATAGTTTACAGATGGTCACTACATTCCAACTCTAGATTCAGACTGGAGACGTGGTTGTGAAAATCCCTATATCCTTTTACCTCTCCTCTGGTGCTGCCATCGGTCCTAACATTTACAGGACAGGACAGATAATCTTATGAACTCATGCATCATCATGGACTCATCGTGCAATGTCACAGCATCAAAATGTTGCCCTGGAAGATATCAAGACAGGTAAGATGGCAACGCCATCTCTAGTCTGGTTTCCGGTCTCATTCTCCCACCCCCACTCCTACTTGCAGCAAATGAAGAAGGATGATCCAGTGGTTATGTTAGTCTAGGACTTATGAGTTAGATTCAATTTTCTGCTATACCAGAGACTTCCCACATGACCTTGGGAAAGTCAGCTGCCTCAGTTTCCCACCAGTACAATGGGGATAATATCATGAGGACAAATACCTTACAACATGAGGTGTTCACATGCTATAGCAAGAGGAGCTATATAAATATACTAGACAAAATGACACCTCACTCACCTCTGACTTTTTCCCTGGCCTGCAACACCCTCCCCCAAGCCCTGGCTTCATTCATATCCCTCCTAAACACCTACTCCTTTGTTGACTAGAGAAACTACTTAATTTACCATAAAATAAGATTAAAGTTAATGGAAACATCAGGGTATGCAAATACCGCAACTCAACAACCCTATTCCTTCCCCATTTCATGCTCGCTATTGTTTGTTACTGTCACTTGTTGCATCACATCTAAAAGCTTTGCTGGGCAGTGACAGTATCTTCGTGTGTGTTCTGTGAAGTGCCTAGCACGCTTTCACAAACTCTATACACAATAATAAACCTGCTTGTATACCATGAATTGTAAACCAAACTTGTACTTGTGCACCATCCTCTCATGTGAAAGCTACAAACAGCAGGGAGCAGTGGATTGATTTTGAGGCCGGGAGCTCTCGAGTTTCAATCCCAGCTCCTGCCACCAATCTACTGCATGGTCTTGGGCCAGTCATGTGGCCTCTATACCTCATCTACAACATGGGGACGTATATCTGCTTAAGAGGGGTATCCTAATGTCTATACAATGCTTAGAGGATGCTTTACAAGTGTAGAATCATTATTCCTAAGCCTAGCTTCGATGCCTATTTGTTTGTAGCTGTAATCTAGAAGTAGATCTTTGCAGAATTCACAAATCTCAATCTGCACCAGAAACAAAACATGAACCCGGCTGCTTCCATGAAAAGCTTTGAGATCCACTAATGCATCTTGTCCCTCCTAGGTAACAAAGAAGATACATATGTGAGGAGTGAGGAGTCGCTTTCTGCAGCATGTGTGCGCTACATACTTGCCTCAGGAGTGCTTGAGCACATCAGTGTATGCTTCAATCTTTCTCTTTTCTAGAGCATCCTGGGTAACAAGTAATTAAAGCTCATGGGCATTCCACACGTATGGGCGAGGAAGAGGGAGACGGAATACTTTTGCAGCTATTACTCTGTTGGGTTATTTGTGGGGGGGGGGGAGGGAGAAGTGTAACCATCTGCAAGGAGAGGGAGAGAGAAGCTCAGTTATTGCATCTCTGAGCAGCTAGACACAGTGTGCAGTTTTCAGGTGCGAATCAAATGCAGCACTCCCATGTGTAAGAATTGTTGCTAACCTGGAGCCTGATCCAAAGCCCACTGGGGGGAAAAAAAACCAATGGAAAGTCTCCAATTTACTTCAATTGATTTTTGATCAGGCCCTTAATTCTTGGTGCTGAATACTGAGACTTTCCTTCCCCATACCAAGCTTTTCCAGCTCTTTTGGGGTCATAAAATAGAAACAAAGAGCAGATAATTTGACTTGACTCTCTCTGTATGTACCCATGAGCCTGGTCCCCCAAGCAGCAAGGTCTTGTGAAGACTCTGCTCTTCTGCACAATTCTGATTTTAATAAGCACAGCTGGAGACAGAAAGCAATGTTTTCTACAGGGACCACGCCAGGGCTCAGCATTAATAATGTAACAAATTAACAACATCCGCCAAGGACATCTCCCTCGGGTGATGGTGACCCAGTGTGCTCAATTTCCTACAAAATTATGGTTTATGGCAAGAGTTAGATTCCTTCCAAGTGCATTTGTAGCAAATGCTCCAAAATGGTGCTGAACGTACTTTTTTTTATTCCACATATTTCCATGTGGCAATAATGAAGGACATCTTTTCCAAGCATTACAATGACGGTGACATGTTTTTTAATTCACTCTACTTTGAGTGGTTTTCTTCTCAGTGAAGCTGTGTGAAATCTTTCCGGCAAAACCTGAAGCCCTGTGATAGTCTCCTGGAATTCATGTTTCATGTAGATTCTCAAGCTGAGAGAGGCCTTGGGACAGAGCAGTGGTTCTCAACCAGTGGCCCAATCAACACAGAGCTGCGGCCCATGTGACATCCTCAGGGCCATAGAGGTAGTATTGGATGCAGCCCACGTAACACATTGTGGGCCTCATATGGCCCACAATGGTAAATGGGTTGAGAACCACTGGGTTGGAGTGAGGCAGTGACAGAGTGACCTGAGCTTGGCGCGCGTGGGCATTCAGAACTGAGGGAATGGGACTGCTCAATTAGTTGCTAAGGGAACTAAGGGAACTGCCACTTTTTGTGTGAAATTAAAAAATAAAAGCTGTTTTTCAATTGAAAAAAAATCAAAACCAAAAACTGAAAAACGTTAGTTTCTAAAAACCATTCTGGTTTAAAAAAAAAAAAAAGTTTATTTTAAAAATGTTTGAATTTCAGCTTCAGCTCAGGGTGATAGGCTCACGTTCTGTGAAATGCTTTCAGTTTCACCCACAGAGTCAGCTTAGATACAGGGAAAATGAGAGGTGAAGTGCATGGATGAGATGATAATGCAATTTCCCCCTCCACCTTTTCAGTGAAAAGGTGGAAAAAGGAGAAGGGGGGGGGGGGACTAAAGAGACCGCCCCCCCCCCCCCCCCCCCCCCCCACACACTTTCAAAATTCCTTATTTGATGAAAAATGTTGAATACAATGAAAACTCATTCCTTTTGGCAGGAAAAAAATAATGTCAATGTTTTCCAGATTTTTTTCCCCACTAAGACTACCACTTTCCAATCAGCTTCACGGAGACGTCAATAATAGCATTAGTCAAAACGTTTCACATCTGAAAAATTTTCAATTTTCATTTTAAAAAGTCCTATATTTTGACCAGCTCTAGGATATCACTGCTCAAAAAATGGTTTCAAAATTCATTGATGATAAAGGGAAAGCATTATTGTATGTCCCCTGTTTGACCAGCTTTTGTCAGTAATATAAAGGCAACTGTGTACCCAGTAATGAGGGATAGGAACAAGAATGGCAGCTGACCTTGAAAAGGGAGAGGTGGACTGAGACCATGTTGTGGAAAAGTAATAAGGAGTCAGGCAAACATAGTTGTTTAAAAATAGATACATAGTCAAAAACAAATATTGTACATGTCTATAAATCAGAAACATAAAACTGCTAACAGGTTAAGTAGTGTGCCTCGCAATGGAAGAAGAATTTGACATAACGGGCATTTCTGAAAAATGGTGAAATGACAAAAATCAATAAGCTATTGTAATACTTGTCTAAACTGGACAGCAAGGACAGATTAGGTCACAGAGGTGGGAGAATAACGCTAGAACTGAAAGATGCCATAGGAGATAGCATTTCTGAGTGGTAAGACCAGACAGTTGAATGTGTATCTGAATCCTGTTCAAAGTACTAACTCTCACTGAGCCACTAAATAAAACAACAGCGTAACTCTGTTTGACATCCACTGGGGAAGAGTCATGCCAAGATCTAGCATGGTGTTACTCAACTTCGGTAAGAGGAATCTAAAAACGTAGATGCTAGTCAGAAAGATCTTACAGTCTCAAGTGCGGACATTCACTTCCGTAGGCTCAAGGTGAAGGCTCTTTGAGTACCCCCAAGAGTCATAGGCCACAGGGGAAAAAAAAATAAATAAATCAAGAGTGCAAGCCCTGTCTTTTCAGAGCTCTAGATCTATCCCCACTGATTCCCTCCAGACATGGGGAGCCTTACTTATATCTGCATCAAGGGCAGCACATAGCGTCTTGTTTGCATCTTGTATTGACTTGGGCAGTAGAGGGTTAAAGTGAGCAGTCGTTAGGCTCCCACCCCAGTGTTACAAATGAGATTTTGTTAGAAGGGATTCTTCCTACCCGCGTTCCCATTATGTGGCCCCTGAACCAGAACGCTATCCTGTTAGTGATAGTCCAGCTGTCTCCCAGATGCTGGCAGTGTGGTATGAGAGTCCCATGCCATCAGGAGGTACATACAAACGACATCCCCCGTCCTACAAAACCTCACTCATGATTAACTCACTCTGAGCAATCCTACTGCAGCCAATGAGTCCTTCCTACTGAAGTCAGTGGGGCTACTCACAATGAGTCCGGATAAGCCTTTACAGGACCGGGGCCTATAAGGGTATGTCCGCACTGCAACAACTCCACCCCTCCCCACCCACATGGCACCGAGCCTCAGAGCCTGGGTCGGGTGACTCTGGCTCTCAGGGCTTGGGCTGTGGGGCTAAAAATAGCAGAGCCTGGGCTCTAGCCTCAGTGTCTACACTAAGACCTACCACCTCCCCTTGCAGGTTCTCAGAGCCTGGGCTCCTGCCCTGAGGCTGAATGTGAACACTACCAATTTTATAGCCCCCAGCCCCAGCCCGAGCCTGCTAACCTTGGCTCTCAGACTTGGTACAGCAGGTTTTATTATTGCAGTGTAGACATTCTGGTAGAGCACATACAATAATCAATGGGATTAGTCACCTAGGTCAGTGCTTGACAGCTGTGCAATATGGCCCCAAATGTTCACATTAAACTAAAAGAACATCAAGTAAAATCCCACAGCATCAGCTATAACCCCCTTCTCCCAGCTTAGCCCCTGAGTAAACAGATGCACTGGGCACGCTCCGGCAGGTGGTCAGCAGACTTGGGCTCTATCAGGCCACATGGGGAAGCAAATTGCAGAGTTAAGGTCATTGTAGCCAAAGGAGTGAGTAATGAATGCAGGTTATAGTCCCCACTTGGTTTGTGTATCGCGAGTGCTTGTGCTATGTATAGACTGTTCCAGGAAGTTTAATAACTTTTTTAAAAAAGAAAGTAATAGAAATTGTGAAAGCAGAGAAAGAACTGTCATGCATTGCATCCCCTTCCTGTCAGTTCTTTCTCTGCTTCCACAAAATATTCAGGAAGAACAGAAATAGAAGTAGCAAAAATTTAAATAAAAAAATCCCTTAAGATTACTTTTCCCCATTCTAGAGGTTCAGTTATTAGTTTCTATCAAAGTGACACACAGACAGGGGCAATATTTTCAAGAGTGACTAGCGTTCTGGATGTCTCAAGTTTTGGGTTCCAAGCATAAGTGCTGGAACTAGGGGTGGGGGTGGGGCTGCACCCCTGGCTTGAAGTGGTTTCCTGGCTTGAAGTGGTTTCCATCATACACAATTTGGTTCAATGGCTCTCAGCACCCCCACTATACAAATTGTCCCTGGTTCCAAGTGAGATTCTCTTGGATTCATGTGGATTCTCAAGCCACGTGCCCAGCGGGTAAACCACTATCTCCAACCTGAGACACCCCGAAGAGTGACTTTTACGAAGAGCAGAGCACCTGCCCTTTCCTAATCAGTCTCCTTTAAGGTGGCTCAAGTTGGGCACTTAAAAAAAAAACAAAAACAAAAACACCTGAGGAACTCAAAATCACTAGTCACTTTTGAAAATCTTGGGCCCAGAAATCTGAATCTAAAATGGTCATTTTCCTCCACTGATTGTAGGGACTGATCATGATTCTTTGAAAATCAGAGGCAAATCTTACCGTGACTCATTGTCAATAGGAGCAGGCTCTTGAGGTGCAATTAAAGAAAAAAGCCTTCCTTTTTATTAAGTGTATTAAAAAGCACTGGAAACATTTTCCCACACATTAAAAATGTCCAGAAGAAATGTACCGTGGCAAGTGTCCAAAAGATGGCCAAAACCACCCAGAGATGACTCAACTTAAAAAAAAAAATACCATGCAAGAACTTATTATTTATTAGTCTCTTTGGTGCTAATTTATGGCTTTCTAAAACATACTAAACTGGTGTATTTATAGAAAAAGAACATCCGTACAAAACTCAGATCCTGGGTCAGTATGTATGTATATTTAGTTCTCAAGCTTACAGTGAACTTGAAATGATTTAGAAACACAAATTCCTCTTTAAAAAGCTGGGAATGTGCTGTTGTTTTTATAACCTATTCCCTAACTTACTATTTGAATAAGTTGCCTCCCAGGGTGATCCACCCACCCACCATATTTAGCAATGTGAAAAGAGAAACTTTTCAGAGATCCATTGTACACAATGGGGCCGGGGAGAAGAAGCTCTATAGAGCTAGAGAATGGAAAAAGCACTTAGGACTCCACTTCAGGAACTCATTCCTATTCTCAAAGGGCACTTAGACACGTGCTTAAAATTAAGCACATTCTTAGAGGCTTCCCAGATTCAGGGCCTTAAATGGGATCTAGGAGGAAATGGCATCCCTAGTAGATAATCCTGTTTCTATTTTCTGAAGTTTCTTCTTGTTAATTTCCTCCTTTTGTCTTTTCTATTAGACTACAAAGCCCATATCTATAGGAAAGGACAGAGCTAGGCTCTGGTAACCAACTGTTGGTAGCACATCTGAAATTTTCCTGCAGCTGGGTAGCTTTTCGCTACAATTCCCCTATTATTGAGGAATCCAGCAGGAAGTGTCTTTGTTGCACAGGAACTGTTCTTTATGTTCCTGATTTTATAAATGCAATGGAAGAGATTAAGAACAGACCATCATTTTATGCAGTCATTTTTGCTTACAAACATTTGGTGCTACAAAATAGTCATTAAGGGCCTGATTCTCATTTACATAAAGGCCTTTGTACATTGCTCTAGTAGTATAAAGGGCCTTAAAGTGGGTATAAATGACAAATTATATCAATTTACTGATTCCATCAAATTATGGAGCGGTGTAAAGGGACCTTAGTGGCAATGACAACCAGGCCATGAATCGTTTATATTAGGGCTGCTAGAGTTAAAGAACAGTACATTAAAATAATAAAGGTGGCGCAGGATTCGTCTTCAGTATTCAAGTCAGAGTCTAGAGAAAAGTCAACAAGGAAGACCAACCAGTTGATTTTGACAACCAATCTGGACCTTATTCTGATCTCATTTATCCTGGTGTAAACCAAAAATAACTCCATCCAAGTCCATGCAATTACACTAGTGTAAACCTGGGGTCAGATCAGAATTTGTCCCAGAGACAAATCTGCAAGGGTTGCTACTGGAAGCGTTATCAGCTGCAGCAAGGTCCAGGTGAACACGTAGCAGAAAAAGACATGACAGGGAGGAGGGCTGAGAGGGAGAATGTTTGATGACTCAAAAAAATAGTTTATCTTTATTTTGAAATTCAAATTATTTTGTTGGTTAATGCTGGACCATCAACTTGACTGTCAGAGGAAGCTTTGGCAGAAATGAAGAACAAAAAGCAAGGTGTCTGGTGCAGCTATGATCTTGGCTGACATATTGGGGACCGAACCGGGGACCTCCAGAGCTAAAAGTGTGAGCAGCTACAACTTAAACTAATGCTCTCCAGTTGGGGCTCTATAAGACTCATAGCCTCAGTGGATTGGGCACAGAGGGGGACCTGTAGCCCACATGGACCAGTGTGTCACAATGATCATCATTTTAATTGGCAAGATGAGTTCTTGGTCAGCAGGATCTTGGTAACTTCTCATATAAATTTAAGTTTTTGCACAGATCTGGCAAAACTCTTCTCAGATCCTCACTTTGGATTTTGACTCCAATATTCTGGATGGGGTTTCATTCATGCAACTTAAATTTCCATGCATGTAAGGAGAAATGGATATTGGACTCTGGGCTTCCTCTCAAATCGGCTTGCAGAGGAGTGACCTATTTTAGTTGCCCATGGAAAAATGCTTTTCTCCTCCCCCCCCTTTTACACACACAAGACCAAATTCTGCCCTTTGGAACACAGAACAGGGTGAAAAATGAACATGACAGTAAGCAAAGCAAAGCAGCAATTATGAATAACCTGTAGTAAGCCCTATCCGATCCGAATTGCAGCTTCTACGGTCAGATCTGGCTGTGAGAAGACCTTGGTATGGATGTCTTGCTCTGTACATCTGAAATAGATGAACATTGTTCAGTCAATACCTAGTCCTATATTGGGGTCTAACACCCAGGCACTTATTTCTCACAATGTTCTTTAGCTCTGGCTTCCTTCCAGACACAGAAGGGACTCCCTAGCCATTTCATTACCATAAATTATAGTGATCATCTGTCAAACTGGGAATAGTATGATCTGAAACACAATTACGTATATGCAAAAGACCAAGGGACCAATGGAATAATCTGAAGTACTATTCCATGGTGGTGCATCCTAGACAACATATCAAAAATACCCTTATTGCAAGTAGGATAAATACCATGAGGATCCCGTGCTGTGGTTTGCATGACGTTTAGGGTCAATTCAGACAACTTGGCCAAACTTGCAGTCATAGGAAGTCTCCAAGGACCCACCAGCAGTAGCGGGAGGTTTACTGCTCATGCTCTAGGGTTACATGGCAGAGCCATGTAGTAATTAAAAAGATAAGCCCTTTAGGAATTGGTAAGTCTCATTTATCTCTGGCTAGAGCAGAATATAGCTTCTCGCTCCTCCTGTTCAATCCACTATCCTCCTCATTCCCTCCACAATAAAATCAGACCAGATCTGGGTGTATTGCTTATTCCTTCTCTTGCAGGCAACGGAACCCCCACAGCCAGCATAAAAGTTTGGGGCACATTTATCATCTATTTGTTTATGTTACAATAGTGCCAGGCGAGACAAACCAGGATGGAGGTCCCTGTTGCGCAAGGTGCCGTGCAAACACATAGTAAGAGACAGTGCCTACCCTAAAGAGCTTACCAGAGTCAAGACAAAAATGCCACAAGCGGGTGGAACAATCAGAGCAAATGGAGATGGGGCATGGGAAGATGAAGGACCAACATGGTGACGCAGCCTCTCTCTGGCAGTGTAAAAGGGCCTTAAAGTGGGTATGAATTCTGAGCCCCCACCCTTTGAAAATCCAGGCCCCTCTAAAGGTACACCTCTTCCCTGATCGAACACTGTCCTCGGGAGCCAAAAAAATCTTACCGCGTTATAGGTGAAACTGCATTATATCGAACTTGCTTTGATCCGCCGGAGTGCGTGGCCCCGCCCTCCCAGAGTGCTGCTTTACCACGTTATATCTGAATTCGTGTTATATCGGGTCGCGTTATATCAGGGTAAAGGTGTATCTTCAATAGGGTAAAAATAAAAAAAAAGAGGCACCCAAAATCAATAGTCACTTTTGAACATCTTGGCCTTCAATCTTAGCAATGAAGTTACAACTGTTTTCACTGCAAATGGGGGGGAGGGGAAGTAGGTTAATTTGCCAGATACTTTCCATGTGTATTAAACACAAAACTACTAGAGCATTGTCCCAAATGAATTATAGCCTCTCAGACAATGATAGCTCTAGGAAAAAAGAGCAAATATTGACACTGCAATAATGTTTGCCCAGCAATCAGAGAGCTGTATACAGCACTCAGTGCATCTTTGTTACAGGAATCAATTAGGAAAATGGAGAATTTATATCCTCCAATTAGAAATATATAGTAAATGCTGCCATTACTGAAAATGTCCACTCTGCACCTCATTTTGAAGCCACTCATTTATTGATGCTTAGATAGATCTCTGGGTTAATAACTGTCTATTCTACAGCATCTCCACACCCAGACCTTATATCTGAATGTGTTCTCCAAGTCTGAACATAGAAATTACCATACTGGGCCAAACCCACTAGTTCAGTATCCTGCCTTCCACGGGGCCAATACCAGCTTCTCCAGAGGGAGAAATCCTGCATTAGGAAGATTTGGAATCACCTGCCCCGAGGAGTTGTTTCCTTGTATCCCCAATAGCTAGCGATTGACACATGAAATGGGCTCTCACATACTTTGAATAGGCCACAATCATTCTCCTCCTTCCAACTATGATTTCCCTCTCTGGGTCCTTGCTAACTAGTGTAAAAGGATCCATTCCATAGACAAGAATTTTGCCATTTAAAAATTAAGGGCTAGATTCATGAACACATGCCGGCTGTTTTATACTGCTCTGGCAATGCAAAGTCGTTACTCACAAGCTCACTTTAACGAACCAGGAAACTGGGTTTATGACTGGTTTGTGTTCCTGGAGTGGCTCAAAGCACTAGAGCGAGCTGGTGAATTTGACTCCAAATATCCAATGAATGAAACCTGGTTACAGTAGTTCACACCTGGTCTGGTAGATTGCTCATTATAGACTAGATGAGATTCAAATTCCTCTCCGTTTCACCTGCATACAGTAGCTACTCTGGATTTATAGTGGTGGATCTGAGAGCAGACTTTGGCCAAATGAGAACTGCTGAGCGAAACGGAGCCATTTTTAACAGGTCAAATCTTAGTGACACAGGAGTCAATTGACTTCAGCAGGACTAGAATTTTGATCTATTGACTGTATATTGCTGATTGATTCTTTCAGTATCCTCAGGTATCATGACGTCTATAATTCTTCTATTACATCCTTCTGTAGTTTGTCTCTACTCTTCATAGGGCAAACATTTACTGAGAAAAATGAATCTAGTTGGGCTGTTTTTTAGACCATAGTTCTTTACTGATAGCATCGTTATTGTTTTTGGCAGCTGATTCACTGGAAGATGTTACACCAGGGGTATTTACAGTATAATGAGGTTCAATGGAGTTGAAAGATAAAGTTCATTAGCCTCACATTTAAGACTATTAGAGCAGAGAGGCTGTAGAGAAACGTTCGGTCTGTCATTTACACGCTGTGTCTGGAAAGCAAACAGCCTGGGTTCTCTGGCCAGTTAATGGCTGCCTTGTGAGCCTCCCAGCTTGCTTTCATTTGCAATGAGGTCCGACTTTGCAGAATGGAGATTGATGGGATCATTTGGCGGCGTGTCAGCAAGTGTGCATAACCTCTGCTCTGACCAAAGTTACTGTGAGAATGACTAAGAAAGGATTTGAGCTAGGGATGGTGCCAGTACCGTAGTGACCAAGCAGTTGCTAAGGATGTGATTAGCATTCTGATTGCAGGAACTGGAGAGTTAATTGCTATGTCCTCATTCCATTTCTCAGGGGTTGGGGGGGGGGGGGGGGGAGCGGTTTTGCCAATTTACAGAGGGGGGGGGGGGGAAGGGAGATTTTTTTAATGGCATCTGAAGCCAGCAGTACAACATTGAACATCCCATTTGTGAAAGCTAAAATATGTTATTTATCCAGCGACAGCAGTGCACAAAGTGTTAATGAGCATCTATGATTTTAAAATTGTCATTGCTCTCTCTCTCGCTCTCTCTCTCTCTCTCACACACACACACACACTTCCCTTTAGATGTCTGAGGGGTTTATTGTTAAATCTGGAATTCAGCCATTAAGATGAAGAAGGCTCACAGAAATGAACTGAGATGTCTAGTAAGAAGAAAAATGGTAACACAAAGATGAGGAGGGGGGGGGGAGAAGAGAGAGCCCAGGGTAATGGAGATAGATTGAGTGATCAATCTATGGCCTCAAATAAAACTGATTGAATTTAACATGTTAGGTTACAGTTAAAAAGCCAAGTTGTTTCAGCCAGTGTAATACAGTTTCAGATTATCATGGGGAGCCATTTATTTATTTTTGCATTTGTGAGTCATTTAGTCAGTCCCTTATGTGAGTGAGAATACATTGATTTTCCCACTCCCTGCTGTTGTGTGTTCTATTAATATCACACTAGTTGAAATAGACGGGGGCACTAGAAACTATTTGGTGCTGAATTTGTTTTTCAGATTTTTGATGCATCTATTTTTATGAACCAGTCCAAAAACCCTCAGGCAATTTTAATACAAGCTCTAGTTCTCCTCCCCCACTTTTAACATGTTGGGCTTAACTCAGCAAACAACAACCTCAAGGAAACAAGTGTCCATGTAACTCATAGGATGCCTTTTAGACTTTATGTGAAATGAAGGTGATGTATTTCAGAAACCTGCCTAATCAAATAATAGGATGCTCAGAAATGACCCAGTTCATACTGCTCTTCTCATAAACGCAGAAACGAGGAACAATTTTAAGACAATCTAGATAGACAGACTCTGAAGGGGAAGTGAGTCTAAAATAATAATATCATTTATTGTTTGTACTGCAGTCAGGAACCAGGGCTGTATAAACACAATACATTAAATTAAAAAACAAAACAGGCCCTACCCCAAAATGCTGGCAGTCTAACCAAACGAGAGACACTATGTCAGGAAAACACAAACAGGCAGGAGGTCAAAGTACCCATGAAATGATCCTACTTGGTATAGTAAAGGGAGGCAGCACCATTTAGCAGATATAGCACTGGACTGAATACCTGGCTCTACCATTGGTCTCCTGGATGACCTTGGCTACATTAAGTAACCAAGCCTCAGGCCCATTTCTAATTTCTGGGTGTCTAGGAGCAACACAAAGGAGAAAACCTGGAATTGTGTCTGCACCCAGAAGAACTCCAGCCTATACTATTCGTGTTCCTCTTTTGTCAACACTAAATTTACACATGCTTATGTTTAACCGACAAAAGCACGTGCCCCTCCCTGCTCCCTGCCTGCCCAGCAGAGATGCTGAAAAGCCACTAAAGGCGGGGAAGGACTGATACTGGAGGACTGCCTCCCAACTCTTCAGTCGGAGCTGTTAGAGATATTGGGGCAGATTTTAGGGATATTCACGCACTGGGGAAAATCCGGCTGTGCCGTATGTTCTATGCTTATCTGAGGTGAGGGTGTTCTATTGGTAACCAATTGCTGTACAAGCTACCTAACGTAAATCACCCAATAGTGAGTACTTCTAAGGGGCTTGAACTCACACGAGTTGCTCTATGCCAAAGACTCCAATGGGAGCAGGACTGAGTCCAAAAGGAGCACCTTTTCATCCCAGTAGCAGAACTAGCAGGCACAACCCTATCAGCTCTAAGGCTACGTCTACACTACGAGGGGATGGGGGAAATCTATTTCAGATACGCAAATTCAGCCACGGGAATAGCGTAGCTGAATTCGACGTATCTGATCCGACTTACCCCGCTGTGAGGACAGCGGCAAATCGACCGCCGTGGCTCCCCCATCGACGGCGCTTACTCCTACCTGGGCTGGTGAAGTACATGCGTCGATTCGGGGATCGATTGTCGTGTCCCGACGAGATGCGATAAATCGATCCGCAAGAGATCGATTTTCTACTGCCGATCCTGGCGGGTAGTGAAGACCAGCCCTTAGAATACGTACACAAAAATAAAAAAAATGTGGTCCTCTATCTGTGACTGACTCCATAGCTCACTAGGACTTTGACTCTGTTCAGTGAACCCGTCTCTGCTATTACCTTACCTTCCCATCCCTCTCCCCACCACAGGTCGGCTTATTCTCCAGCTGCGTATTGTCTGTATCCTAGGCTGTGAGCTCTCTGGGACATGGACTGGCTGTGTGTTATATGTTTGTACATGCCTTGTACAACGGGACCCTGACTTCTGTGAGGAGCCCTCAGGAGCTACTCAGTAGATCCACACACCCATCTACCATCTATCTAGCCACTCCAGAACCCACCTTTCTGTTTCTTTCCATTTAAAAAGAAGAGAACAGCAGGATGGTCACAACTTCACAACAGTTAAGTGCAACACCCAGGTTGACAATCCACAATGTAACACACTGCTGTCTTTTCAACACATTATACCATTATATGCATTAGCCCTGTTGGAAAGTGCTTTCTATCTTTCTGTTTTTGCTTGATCATCTTATTGGATACCTACTGTTTTCGTGTGCTCTCTACCAATAGAATGGGAGCATTTTTGGAAGTACAGTAATAACTATTTTACACATGATTCGGACAAATCAATAAAAGCATTGGTTGTTTTCAAAGATGCGGACGACTACTGGACTGTAAGCAGATGTTCTATAAAGGGTAACTACAGATAAAAAGCCACCGAGACTTTTGTGCTGGCTTAAGCAAATAGATAAGCAGACACAGACTTCCTGGAGAGAGGAAATAAAAAAAGAACAATCACAGGTGGCAAAAGATAGCAGCTAGAGATTTGCGGGGAAAGCAGGAAATTAGGGACAGATATGCTGGGATCAATCCTACTTCCCTTAAAGTCAATGGGAGTTTTGTCACCGCCTATAATGAGGGCAGGATCAAAACCATAAAACATATACCTATACAGCATACACGCACATCACAAGTATTATCTGGTTTCTTCAGTGCTTTATTGAAGTCTAGAAAGTGAGGCCGGTAGATTATTTCATAGCTCTTCACTGGAAATTTAGTGGGAATGTACTATTAGCAAAATCACAAACATCACCTTACTGAATTATTTGGTTGAGGGGGCCAATATTTTTTAAAGAAGTTCTACTTCCTAATGCCACGTGTCTTGTTCTTAAAGCCTCCTCCCTCGTTCTCAGGGGGATTAAAATTAGGCACCTAAACCCTTAGCTAGCTGCCTAAATGAGTGATTTTCAACTACCAAACACCCAAGAGCTCCCATTGAAGTCGATGTGTTTGGACCTTTCGAAACAATCAGGCCTCAGTAAGAAACACCATCACTGTAGAGGAGGAAGCTTCAAGTGATGGGGTGGGGAGGGTATTTTTTACACTGCATAATGTTTGGTTTTGTCTTTCTGACAATCTCAGAGTTTTACTCTTGGTTTCTCTTCAGAGAAGTGTAGTCCAGTGGATAAGGCAACGGACGGACTCAGAAGTTGTATTCCCAGCTCTGGCACTGGACTACTGGGTAAGCTTGGGCAAGTCAGGGCACCTCTTTGCCTCAGTTTCTCCATCTGTAAAATGGGGATACAAAGGAGGTTGTACTGACCTCCTTTGTAAAGCACTTTTAGATCCATTGTTGAAAAGTGCTACTCTAAGTGTTAGGTATTACTTATTAACATCAAAGTATAATATAGTAATTAACACTGGATGCCAAATTCAGAGGTGATGGTGAGTATGGGTAAGTTAGATTCATGCCATTCTCCCCCATACAGTAACTTAGACTCTCTTTACACACCCTCTAACATCAGGAGTGGGTGTAAGTAGTGCTAAACTGATGTTTGTTACAAGCCAAGCAGCTGAAAGAAGCTGTCAATTAAATTAGGCTCCATCCCACCTTAACTCACACCTTCCTCTAGCTCCTCAATGAATATATTATACCAGATTAGACTCCCTTACACAGGGTAGAGTGGCTCTCAACAGGCCTAAGGGAGTTTCACTGTGAGTGAGTGCGCCTACATTACCGTCAGGGCTTTTAACATACAGGTCATCTATGAATTTGGCCATGGGTCTGTAGATAGAGTGACTGTTACAAGACAGCTCTGGCTGTACATATATACAAATATTTAACAAACAAACTGCCATATGTGGCATAGTTCCTGGGTTTTGTAGACCAACATATTTGTACGCACAGGAAATGGCTTTCTTCACGCAGCTCTGCACCGTAACGAGGGATGTTCTTTCCGAAAGGCTGGCTTGTAGGAAGTGCTGAGTGCTCTCACCTCCCCCTGAGAGAGTTCAGCACTTTACGACTCAGACCCATGCTGACAGGATTGGATCTTTTTTTAATTCCGTGTTATAATGAGCAATCTCCTAGCAGCAAAGCAGGTAGGAAAGAAAAAAAAAATCCAGCAAGGCTAATACTGAAACAAGGGGAAATCCCTGCGTGAGTCATTATCGAAAAGGGAGTTTTCTATCCCCTTAAGCCATATGATACTTACTCGACCAAATAAGCTGATCAAGACTATTAGGTATGATCCTGTAATCTACTGTAGGCCAAGGATATAGGACTGGTGTAGCTCTCCATGACTCTATAGCAAAGCATCCTTTATGCTTTCATCTCAAGGCAGTTTCATGGGTGCAATGGGATGGCTCTGTTTTTAAGGCCTGGCAGATACACGCTCAGACCTGATTCAGATTTTATGCTGCAGTAACTCCAAGGACATTTGCAGCCTTACTCCTGCTTTACAATGGGTGTAAACAAGATCAGAATCAGGCCTACAACATTTTAGTCATTCTATAATTGCAGCAGCTGTTTGGTTCATTGTCCCCTATTTGTTCATTATGGTTTCCTGTTGTCTCTCCCCCCATGCTAAGACTGTGAGCTCCTCTTTATTACACAGAGTAATAATGCCTAGCACAATGAGGGCCTGAGCTCTGGTTGGAGCCCCGTTGTGTTACTGCAATACAAACTAATAATGTAGTGTAACAACGTAATAAACAGCCTACGAGTGTTAAGTTTCCATGAACACAGACTGCTGGAGGGTCATTATGCTAGTGCAAGGGTGGGAAAACTTTTTGGCCCGAGGGCCACATCTGGGTATGGAAATTGTATGGCGGGCCATGAATGCTCATGAAAGTGGGGGGTGGGGTGCAGGGTGGGGTGGGGTGAGGGTTCCGGCTAGGGATGGGGAGTTGGGGGTGCATGAGGGTGCTCCAGTCTGGGACTGAGGGGTTTGGAGGAAGGGGGAGCAGGAGGTTGGGGTGCAGGAGGGTAGGGTTACCATACATCCGGATTTTCCCGGACATGTCCGGCTTTTTGGTCGTCAAATCCCCGCCCAGGGGGAAATTCCAAAAAGCCAGACATGTCCGGGAAAATAGGGAGGGGTCGTGGGGCTTGGATCCGCGCTGGGGCCGGAGCCGGAGGCGCTGGGGCCGGCGGTGCTCGGCCGCCGGCCGGCGCCACTCAGCCGGGGCCGGTGCCAGTGACCCGGGGCCCGATCCGAGCTGGAGTTGCCAGGGCCGGAGCCGCTCGGCTGGTGCCCCGAGCTGGAGCTGCCGGGGCAGGCCGGAGCCACTCGGCCGGGGCCAGCGCGCTCAGCCAGAACCAGGGCCGGTGCCCGAGCCGGGCCGGAGCCAGCAGGGCCGGGACCGGTGCCCATGTCCCAGGGCCCAAGCCAAGCTGGAGCCACCGGGGCCGGGGCAGGCTGGGGCCGGTGTGCTCCGCCGGAACCGGGGCCGGTGCCCCAGGGCCCGAGCCGCTCGCCCGGGGCCCGTGCCCCGGGGCCCGAGCCGAGCTGGAACCGCTGGGGCCAGGGTTGGCCGGGGCTGGCGCCCCAGGGCCCGAGCCGAGCCAGGCCCGAGCCGCTCGGCCAGGGGGCCGGACTGGGCTGCGCTTCCTCACGCCCCCCAGCCCCAGCTTACCTGCTGCCTGCCTCCCTGCCTGTTTCAGGCTTCCCGCGAACATTTGATTCGCGGGAAGCAGGGGAGGGGGCGGAGTTGGGGTGGGGCAGGGCCCCTTGGAGTGTCCTCTTTTTGTTATTTTAAAAAATGGTAACCCTACAGGAGGGGGACAGGGGGGCAGGCTCCGGGTGGCGCTTACCTCAAGCAGCTCCCAGAAGCAGTAGCATGTCCCCCGCTCCGGCTCCTATGTGGAGGCGCGGTCAGGTGGCTCTGCACGCCACCCTGTCCGCAGGCGCCACCCCTGCAGCTCCCAAGAGCCGCGGTTCCCAGCCTATAGGAGCTGCAGGGGCAGCATGCAGAGCCCCTTGGCTGCCCCTAAGTGTAGGAGCCGGAGCGGGGACATGCCACAGCTTCTGGGAGCCCCGGACCCCACTCCCCACTGGAGCTCAAGGGCTGGATTAAAACGTCTGGAGGACCGGATGTGGCCCCCAGGCCATAGTTTGCCCATCCCTGTGCTAGTGGCTGGATGACTATATGGAAGAACCATCAGGTACACTCCAATGCACACAGCATCTCTTTCACTACGTTTTTGTGTCAGTTGTCTTCCATGGATGACATATCTTCACAGCAAAACCATTATCTAAATTATCATCCGAAGGACTGAGACCCTATGTTGTTATGCTGAGAAAGATATGTGTGGGACAGAAGATTGTGTCTTTGTTGAAAGAGCTTAGAGCAATTTGTCTGCACTGAACTGGGGGACATAAAACAACATTCAGATTACAATCTGTTTGTCCTGGCGTCCTTTAGAGCCTTGCCAAAGACCTAAGGATCTTCACAAAGGGCTCAGTCTAATGCCCACTGAAATGAATGGGAGACTTTCCCTGGACTTCTGTGGGCATTGGCCAGGCCTTGATTCCCCTGTTCCCTCCACTCTAAACTGGCATGTGTGGTAATCATTCCCTACTGCCTGAGAAATGGATGAGAAGAGCCTCCTGTCAGTCTGTTGGCCTAGTTCCTTTCCTTCAGTCAGGGGATTAACTAGTGATAGAAGGCACTCTCCCTCAAATGGCTTTCTGATTGGATGGTCCACACAGTGTCCCCAGCCCGCACTGAGAAACTGGGTAGTAAAGTATTTGAAATCAAACTCAGCAGCACTCTGAATAGTAGATTAATATTCTGAGTTTGTCGTTATAATAGGTTTAACATATCCGCATTGCCTGTTCTAGTTACAATCATTATCCTGCTTTCGCTATTTTTTTTAAAAAAAATCTTGACTTAGGTATTTGATTACCACTTACTCAATACTCAAAGTACATTTGCTTTCAAAACAACAACAACCACTAAAAAACAAAATCAAGCACACCTGTCCAGTTTTTAAAAAAATATTAGCATTTGATAAATTTGCCTGGCTTGATAAATATCAGAAGTTTCACTTAATTTAATAAAATCTCCAGAAAACAACACGTTCTGGGGAGTGTAAAGAGACTCACTCTACAATATAACTCCCTTTGAAATAGGCAGAGCTGACAATTATATTACTGTATAAATATTTCTCTAAAGTCCTCTGTTGTAATTATCATCATTTTGTCCATGATATGCACATTGCAATGTTTTGTAAGCCTGTGAATACTTCCTAAATATATAAATAGGTTAAAACAATGTTAGAAACAGCCGCCTGGTACCTTTTTTTAAAAAAGAGGTTTCTTTCTTTTTTTCAAATAAAAACCTGAATTTTCATCTTAAACTTAGTGGACAATATCCCTTAAAGCAGTTTCTATGTCACAGCTCATCTTGGTGTTTGGAAAACGCTGTTCTTCAGAGAAGAGCCTGCTGAGACACTAGCCTTCTGTGAGGTCAAACCTCCCGCATGGCTTGTTGCGGTCTGTCCCTGGCCCATGAGGATATTAACGTTCATTGTGGATTTTGCTGAACTCTGTGTGTTTTGAAGCTGGGTATTAAGTATCAGTGGAGATTTCACAGAGAGGGGTCCAGATTTCATATAGCACTATACCAGGACATCATTTTTTGGAATCCTGAGACTAAGGCAAAAACTATGTGAATAATGCTACATACAGATGTGAGTATAAGACCTGCCTCACTTTTTGTCTGGAAATCTAAGATCTTGATTTGGAAATGTCACCTTTAAGTAGTATTTATTTACTACAGTCCCTCTCACAGTTATTGTGAGAGTTTGTCATGGTTTTTTTTTGTAACAATGAGATGAGAAGTGATTAAAAATACCAAGTAAGAGAACTGTGCTATACAAAAAAGAAAAAAAATAGATTCAAAGTGGAATGCTGTGATATTCAGAAAGTACATCTGGTGCTGGAAAGCTAGTATTTGCTCCTAAATGCTAGTGTAAAAATCTGAAGTTGTAAAGATTTGTTTTAAGCTTTGTTTGTGACTAAATATTAATATTGTTACTACTAATGTTAGCGAGGCAGAGTCATCTAGAGGATTGAGCCCTGGAATGAGATTCAGGAGACCTGTATTCTAGTCCAAGCTCTGACAGTCGTCTGTGGGCAAGCCACTTTCCCTGTTTGTTTCTTCTCCCCCACTTTCTCTGTCTTGCTCATTTTGATATTCTCTTGCTATGTGTTGGCACAAGGCCTGGCACAAGGCTGCCCCAATCTAGGTGCTCTTGTAATGCAACTACTACTGTTGGTGCTCCAAAATATGTACTGGAAAATGTATAAATAGCTTTTTGTGCCTGAAATCAACTGTAGGCAGGTTACATTTTTCAAAGTTATTATTGGCATGACTGCAGGGCTTCAGAACCCTATTCATGAGCCACGCCTCCATTGCGCTAGGTGCTGTACAAATGCAGAAGAAAACGATGCTCGTCCCAAAGACCTTACAGGCTAAGAAAATACCAGGCTTTCAGCCTTTCTAGAGCACAGGTGGTATTAGCTATCCCAGCTACATTGCATCTAAACAGCTTCTCGGTGCAGGCCCTTATGCATGAGCTACCCAGGAATGAAACGGCCAGATCTGCAAGATTTACAAGCCTGTCAGCATTCTACTCCGGGGCTTCCTGTGCACAGCACAGAGTGAAGGACAATACCAGCTTAGCCCCAGCCGTGCTGTTGGGCTACAGGTCCGAGGGGGCGTTTCCAATCTTCCAAGCAGCACTATAGACTTGAGGAGCCAAAGCCTCAGCTAATGCAATCAGCACATTTAGGATGAATATCAAGGAAAACGTCCTCACCGTGAATGGATTACGCCAGTGATTTACCACCTTTCACATCCCATGAGCCCTTGTTACAACAGAAGGCAGCTCTGGGACCTCCCAATTCCTATCCATCCAGCCACAAGGAAAGGGAAGACGGTCCCGACCTTGGAAACCTGTTCACCAGCCTTCCTCCCCAGGGGTAGTTATGACCTCCAGACTGAGAACCCATGGACTGAGCTATAAGAACAGCCACCAACTGGGCGAGGTCATTGAAGAAGAAACCGCATCACTTGGGGATTTTATGACTCAATTGGACATTAAATATGCAATAGGGAGAAATACGGGACACGGTGAGGATGTTTTCCTTGATGAGCATCTCCCATCTCTGATTCTGCATCCTGGCTGTGGAGTCCTTTAAATAGAACAGAGGTCTCGCAAATCTCTGGGTGTGTTCTCATGGAGCTCACAATGACAATCTGCTGTGTACCTGGTGTCAGATAAGTTTTATTGCCTGTTTTAACAAGTACAAGCTGCTTTTGGATTCAGCGCTCGCCAACACCCCCGTTCCATATATTCAGCCATTTCTTAATTGCTTATATTTCATGCCTTTCCCCCTTGCATGATATATGTTTTAATTTTATAATGTTTCTTATGCACTAAAACAAGTACTAAGTCAAGCAGATACCAGGGCTAGAGGATCTAACCCTCCTCCAGTCAGCATGGCTGTGGTATAATAGCCATCATGTTAACTTTAAGTATAGATTATTATTATTGAGCTTGTATTACCTTGGCTGTTTGCCCAGCATGTCCTTGATAACTCAGGGTCACACACACACACACACACACACACACACACACACACAAAAATGAGTAATACTCTGGTCCTACTCAATAAGACACAGGATAAACATGATTCAAATGGCTTTAGTATTCAAGAATCCTTAAATATTGGACTTCAAATTAAATTTTAAATGATTTAGATTGCTTTCCATGAATAATTACTATTAACTCTTACTACTGTTTTTGCCCCTTTCCAGAGCCCTTATTGATTCCCTATTGCTCACACACTAAAGACTATCCTTGGGTAATGTTTTGGAGATTGAAGGTACTAACAAGAGTTTGTAAAATTAATGGGATTCTGAAGTACGAGGCAAAAGAAAATTGGATTGATTTCTTTTGTGTGACTAATTGGATACCTGCCTGGTGAGCTGGAAGCAATGCCAAACGATGCATTTCAGTAGCAAAGCTATGATGCAATCATTTGCTCCATGGGATCATATCCTGTCGGCACTGGGGGTTGTTACCCGGGCCCATTCTGAGCGCTTCCCAATTAAAAGTTTGACAGGGAACTGGCCCTCCCTGTCATTCACCTCCATGAAGTGCTAGCCCATGTTGTTCATGCTAATAATTAAATCTCCCTTTAAAATGGGTGTGCAATCATTGTCGCAGGTCCGTATCACAAGCAGTTGCTGAAGAGAGTAAGGCTGCCTTCAGTACTGAATCGCATTTCACAACTCTTTCATTACTTCGCCTGGATGCTGTTAAGGACCATGCTGAGCACAGGCGGGTCCAGCTTTTAGATTAATTAAGCTGCAGACATTTCGTTAAATTGTAAAAATCCTAGAAAAAATACCCCACTTTCCTCTCCCTGGGATAGTTACTGAAAAAAACCTTGAAAGCCTGAACTCTGTACAGTAGGTGAATGGAATGAGAAGGAGAATCAAGATACTGGATTGTTAATTATGGACCGGATATGGTGATATTTTTCCTATATTCTGGATTCTCCATTAGATTTTAGAGCCTCTCTCTCTTGCTTACCACAAACCTCCTGGTAGGAACAGAGACATCAGGTGACCATTTCTTTTTTTGAGTGCCAATCACCTGCAACCTAATGTTGCACCTTGTGAGAGTGCTAGGCAGTCAATTGTAACATGAGTGATCTACCTTGGCATTGGCTTTAAATGCCATCAAACCTACTCTGCTTTCTCAAGATGGGCACTGATACAAGACTCACCGTCTCAGAGCGTCCCATCACAGCAAGACTCAGCATTGCAGCACTCTGCCTCAGTTTCCCCACAAATATCTTCAGCAGCCAACCCATTTTAAATTATTCTACTCTCTGCAGGGTTACAGGGTAACAGAGTCCCTTAGTCCAAGTCTAACACAGCATCATAGCAAAAGAGTCTTCAGCCCCACTGGGTTCAGCCTTTAGCTCCCTTCCTTACAGGTGGGCTCCCAGCAGCAACAGCCCGCCTCACTGTCTAACCATCAACTTCTTCTTGGGCTCCAATCACCTGGATCAGGACTACCCCTTACCTCAGGCCTCTAGCAGGTCACAGCCCTCAGCCAGTTCCTAGCCAGAGCCCAGCATCCTCCCCTCTCCAGCCAGCTCTCTGGCTGCCTCTCCTCTCTGGGCTTGACAAGGAGACTCCCCCTACATCTCTTTTTCCTCAGCTGGTCTAGACCCCCCGCCAGGGGATTCCAGCTGCTTTTCTTCATGGACCTCCCCCACCTGCTTCCTCTTCCTCCTTTTAAGTCACACCCCCTGCCCAAGTGCAGTGGGGCAGAGCTAACTGAACAGGGCTGGCTGGCCCAAGACCTCCTGGCCCTTAAAGGAGTGGGCTGCCCTGTTAGAGACTTTTTGTTACATGGATCTGGACACTGGTCTTTTATAGCTAATCATCACCAGGGATGTCACCCAAACGCATCTTTGATGCTGGGTGATTCTTCTCATGTTCAGACTCTCCTTCACTGGTTCCATTCATTTTTCATTCTTTTATATCCCAGCAATATCACCAGTTCCCCAGTAAGGGTTCATGGGCATTTTAGGCCCAGGACAGGTAAGGTTTCCCTACACAAAAGTCTGCTGTTTTAACATATTTACACACTGACCCCTAATGCTAGACATGATGATTATGAACTTGGATATGACACATTTCCTCTTTCTCACTGGACAATCCAGTGTTTACCTCTTCTTCTTAAACTCCATAAACATCCTTCCCCTTCCTGAATTATATACTTCCTCTGAGCACCTTCTAGAAGTGTTGCCAAATTTATACCAGTGTGAAACCCAAACAACCTCTTGCAAGAACCCATGATTTGTCAAGGTCTTCCCCAGGGTACATTATTTGCTCATTCTGATTACCCACCGCAGCCTTGGTAATAGCACCATCAGGTTCTTTAATGTTTTTTGAGAGAGAAGCCAGTAGCAGGGATGGCTGCTGTGCATACATTGCATATCATGAAAGCTAGTATATACAAGATAGCCCTGTCCATATATTTTATACCAGCAACCATGCAATAATCATTCAGCTGATATAGGGATCATGCATGAAACATGCAAGAATGTCCTTAACCGGGCATGACCTTTACATGTTCCTTGCACTGAACTTTGAATAATGGATCTTTGCATGCCTTGATTCATCCAGGAGTGCTCCTTGCCCTTCTGTCTATATGGGATGAAGACACTTCTGTTTCTTACAATACTGTGGGATGGGAATTATGTAATTCACTTTAATAATGAGCATCCCTGTTGTTCCACTCTGGCGTTCCCTGCTCGGGAGAACTCTCGATCATGTCAAATTAAGTGGGGAGCTGCTGCTGAGGACAAACATCCAGGAAGGAGGATGCTGAGGTTAACAAAGTTGTCCTGTCGTGGCTCATTGCATGGCAAAGGCCCATTCACTTATGACTACTGAGACATCATCCTAAACTTACATAGGAATGACAAGGTGGGTTAGCAAACAGGGTGTGGGCAGGGAGGAGAAGAGAGTATAACAAAAACAAAGGAAATAGAAACATATTTTGATACCAGATGCAAACTGGAGATATCAGAGCAACAGAGAATCAACAGCAGAGCTTATGAAGAGCACCATTAGCGACCTAGAGGCTAGGCCCCCATAGCCAGCCCAAAATCTCACAAGACAATAGTGGTTATTTGGATACAACATGATATAGCAGAGAAATAGGAAACAAATACAGGAAACAAAATATCCACTTATTAAACTGACTCCTGCAATGTGAAGAATATTCAAAACTAATATCGGAGTAAGTAGTAGAGACCTATGCATGGGACATGCTAGCATGGCTGGGAACACACCAGCTCTATCCAGAAACTTCCAGATTCCACATATCGCTCAGCTGCAATCCTCCGCACATCATGCCTTCAGAGTTTACCACTGAGAACAACACTCCCTTTTTACTAGCTTTTAAGATATCTTTCCCCAAGCAACTCTGCAGCAAATTTTGCTTCCCATTTACCCCCCTACCTCCCTATTTCACTTACTTCCCCAATTCTGGGGAGGACCTGTAAACAGGGGAACTTAAATCAACTGGTGCTGCCTGAGGCTTGCTTCCTACTGCAGAGCTTGAAGGTTTGCCAGTGTATTATTACTGATCATGTTTATTACAGGAGAGACTATGGGACAAGCCAGAATAGGGCCCCATTATACTAGGCACCGTACAAACACAGAATAACAAAGGGTCCCTGCATTTGTAAAGAAACTGCTCAGTTCAACAAAAATAACACTCTACTCACAGTACTGCAGGCTGGGAACTTGCTGCTTTATTCACCTGCATCACAACAGAGTTTGTAGGGTGTAGTGGGGAACTCCTACTTACAAAACAAGCAATCAGGAAGGGGTGGAACATGGCTCCATCCCATAATATTTTGGGTAACCAAATTAACCCTATAATGACCACTTTACTACACCTGCCCCAAAAAAGCATAGTTTAGGAGTTAGGGACTAAAAGCCTTTGAGGATCTGGGTCTTACTACTTCTAGAGGATAATGTCACATGTCAGGGCTATCTAAGGAAGTTGCTAGAGATCTGAAAGACATACCCTATTTTAAGAGGAAACAAAGGATTAAAGAAATCAGCCACCTCAAGAAAGAAAGAAATACTAATAGGAAAGACTCAACCACTCTTCCCTGAGGCCAGGAATCTAAAAGATTTGTGGTCCAGTCTGTCTACTGGCTATGGTTTTTACCATGAGTACAGTCCATATGCTACCAGTGGAAGCATCTTTGTTTTGACACTTATGCACACATGAATACTAAAGAGTGTTCTCGGCACATGACTTAACCTAGGTCTCCAGAAATGAGAGACTGATGCAAAAACTCATTGACTCCCAACCTAATGCAAATCCCAGATCCAGACATTCAGAGGTGTCTTGAGAACTTTGTAACCTAGCTGGGTTTAGTAGCAATTCAAGAGCCTCCATTTTGGATGTGATCTCCATTTCTTTCCCTCTCTATCACTGTTCCCTCCCCAGCTTTGTGGCAATGAAAATAAATTGGCTTTGGCCTGGCATATCCATAGAAGGAAATCAGGGGCACAGCATGTCTTGTAGAAGCAATATGCTCCCTTTTATTTTCTATTTATGTTAGAATTGGACTCCCCATCTGGTCAAGAAAAGCACTAAGCTCCAAAGAAGCCAAAAGAAAGCAAAGGGGAGGAGACGAGACAGTGCTCTCGAGTTGTGCTATTGGCTACAAGCACCAGGAGAACCCAAAATTGACTCAGAGCAGTTTAGTCTCCAGGTCCATTCAGCCCTTTGCCATTCTGTCCGGAATTCCAAGAGCATATCACTCAAGCAGCTTAGGGGAGGGAGAATTTGAACTAGATGGGGCTGAGACACAAAGAACCAGATTCTCAACTAGTGTAAATCCACATAGTTCCATTGAAATCAATGCAGCTACGCTGACTTACAACAGCTGAAGCCCTGTTGCAAAGTCTGGATACAATCTGGATGCAAAGTCTGGTGTGTTCAGATCCAGGGTGTGAGGCCCAACCTTCAGTTTTCACTTATGATGGAACCACTGGGTTACGCAAATGAATAAGAGCTGAGTGGAGTTTAGGGCCCAAGTGGTGTAACAGAAAATAGCTGCTGACAATCTGAATAGCTCTGGAAAATGGACAGAGATGTTTTTCACAAACACTCAAGAAACTATTTTTTCCATCTTCTCCCGCTGCCCCTAGGAAGCGGGCTGCACATTGTATTACTCATTTCATATTACGCTGCCCCTGAGACAGCTTAACTTTACTGAACAAGGGCCATATTGGGAACTTGCTGGCAACCTTTGGGCTGCACTAATTTATATAGCATGGAGCAGACTAAAAGAGGCTACTTGGATGAAAATGGAGTATCACATGATTGGGCCCGTAGTTTGTTCAGTCTACTTATGTATTAAAAATGGGCTGTTATCAAGTATATTGTCGAACTCCATCAGTCAAATTTTTGGCCACCCTGTTATAACCCAATGACCAAAATTACAAATAAATGACTTCAGTGACTCTACTTATGTGAATAAGGCAAGCAGGATTTGCCTGCAGAACGTGTCAGAAAGCAAGTGGCTGAGTGTAAAAATGATCTTGCGGACCACAATAAAGAATAACACCTTCTATGTTTTAATTAAGCAGGGACACGATGCCAAATTCTGATTCCCTTACATGGGTGTAAATTAAAAGTAACCCCACCAATTTCAGTGGCATTACACCATGCTTACCCCAGCATAAATGAGATCAAAATGTGTCCCCACAGCACTCAGCACTCAAAGAAAAAGCAACAAAGGAATACAAGACGAAGCCATGCAGAGGAGTCAGGGAGCAGGCGGAGGAGGGGAGTTAGAGGAGAGATGTTAAGATTAGAGAGTTTGTTTTCCTTTACAATTTCCATTTGTAAACTGTGGTTGACCTAGTAGCGCCTGCATAATACAGTTCTCCGTGTAGCTCTCCAATGTGTATAAGGATTCTGTTAAAGGCACAGAAAATAAATGAAAAAAATCAGTAAGAGCAGGTGGAGATGAAATATAAGCCCTCACACAATGCTGTTACAGATCAGTTTTCTGCAGCTCTAGCTTCTAGGGACTGTGGCTGACTCTTGCCATGAGGTGCCCAAAATGCCCTGTGAACACTTGTGCACAGTGTCTGATTTGGGGTGCAGCACGGGACTCTTCCCCACAGCCTTCAGAGGTCTCGTTACAGTGCACAGTGTGCGAGGCATCATTGTAACAACAGAAGGACCAGCACTGTGCTGACAGGAATGCAACAGAAGGGATACATTATCACAGGCACTGGCTCCAAAGCTTTGTTTGTGCATTAGCCTCCTTCCCCCCTTGCACATTGGAAATGCTGTGGTTGAATTCCATGGCCCAGGCCTTTCATTGGGTTCTTCTTCCTCAGTGCAGGGGGTTATTATTTTTAATCTCAATGAAGATAATGAAGCACCCCGAGTGGATGCTGGTAAACCTGCTAATTGAGCTTTGGACATCACAACCATTTGTATTTGGCTTTTGAAGGGAATTGCGGGTTAACACACATCTGACTGTGACATTTGTAAAGACGCCAAATGTCGGCAGTTTAAATTTCCCCTTTAGTTTTCAGGACCTTATAAGGACTTTGAATCTGATCAGAAGCATTTGCGGGAACATCAAAGTATCTATGAAATCTTGGTTCATTTTAGAATATGCCTCTGTAATAACCGGCAGAGGCCGGCTCATTTAGGCATCTCTTCCTATGGTGCAGCGCCATCTGCTGGCAGTGGCAATTGCATTGGATGCAGTTGGAACGGTGCTAAATCTTGCATACTAAAGTTTATGGATTGCTCATGATCAGATCTCAATAGTTTAAAGCCAGATCATGATGATGGGCGATATGGGGGCTTCTCCTGACCCTTAATGTTCCGAAGACGCAATTTACAAACGAAATGTAAAGACTTGCAAGTCACACCCTCAAACAAACATAAGTTTGGGGAGCAGCGTTCCTACGGGGAAAAGAGCTAATTAGTGCCACCTTCTGCTGCTGAGTTGGTGACAGACGCGTCTCACTGTAAATTAATGCCTGACATTGGAAGGGCTGTGCTCTAGGGAACCCGCAGGAGTCAGTCTTACTTACACCATTTGATGATGGACTTTAGAAACCAAACACAGGAGTGAGGACTGATTGG
Organism: Trachemys scripta elegans; assembly: GCF_013100865.1. Taxonomy (NCBI): domain Eukaryota; kingdom Metazoa; phylum Chordata; order Testudines; family Emydidae; genus Trachemys; species Trachemys scripta. The sequence goes on along the minus strand of NC_048308.1, from coordinate 60,229,449 downwards.
CTGGTAGTGAAGACAAACTTACAATAAAATTACATTGATGTGCTCTGGAAAAATGGCAACAAATCTGATTTTAAAATGCTTATAAATGTGGTGTGGAGGAAAGGCTCTGGGATCTCTCTGATCAGCTTTGTGATTAAGAGAGAGGAATGGTTTTGTGGTTAAGGACAGCGAAGGACTAGGACTCAAGACATCTGAGTGCTATTCTTGGTTCTGCCACAGATTTCCTGTGTGACCTTGGAGAAGTCACTTAGCTTCTCTGGGCCTCAGTTCCCCACCTGTAAGATGGGGCTAATACTATTCCCATTCTCCTGTCCTTTATCTGTTTCCATTGTAAATTCTTTAGGCAGAAACTCTTTCTTACGGTGTGTTTGCACAGGACTAAGCACTGAAGGTGGTCAGAAAGTTGAGTTTTCTTCCCCAGAAATGTTTTTTAAGTTAAAATGAAAATTTTCAGTTCTCATCCAAAGCATTTTCCATTTTCAACAAAAACTTGATTTTTTTCCCATGGAAAATAGGTTCCCCCCCCCCTCCAAAAAGTGAAGTGTTTTGCGAAAACCCCATTTTCTGTCAAAAAAAAAAATGACCAGCCCTACTAAGCTTACAAGGGGTTCTGATCTACACTGGGGCCTCTGAATATTGTGAGCAATCGGCTTACTTTAGTGACTAAAACAGGTGTTTATTCCACCCCACCCCAACTTTTTCACCCTGCAGTCAACACAGCTGGACAACCAGAGTCTGTTCTGGTTCAACAGAATTGTTCAACTGCTGACACACTGTTACTGGTGATGAAGAGACTGAGACTGAAAGACTCTGCTTGGCTTCAAATCTCCGCGAGAGTTTGCAGGACTGTCAGAAATCAATGGAGTTACATTGATTTATGCCTGCTGGGAATCTGGCCCATGTACTTGTTCACTGAGAATGATATGGCGTGACCGAGAAGCCAAGTTGGAAGCCCAAAATGGTTTTTAAGAAAGTTGCTTTTGCAGAGTATACCCCTTTAAATACTGCACTTTAAAGGATTTCATCGCAAGCCGGTCTGTAGAGAAATATTTTTAACCCATATTGTTGTGCAGGAAAATACCATTGCAGGTTGATAAAGTAAAGAAGTCCCCTTCTAGCCTGGTTTCTGGAGATAGGAATAGCCCATAATTTTTCCCTTCATTCTTGTAGTTATGTACCAAGATTGATGAATTTCTGTCTTTCATTTATTTGCCTACATTCCTGAAAATGAATGACAGGACCAAGTTTCTCCCACCCCCACAGCACTCTCTTAGGCCCGGAAGACAAGAAGACTCAAAGCAGCAGCACACCTCACTGAAGTGAGAACAGAGGTGGCAGTCAGAGATCTCAATCTCTCATACAGCCTGCTGGTGCCAACCCTGGGTGGGAAATGAGTGGTTCTGGCTGGTGGGCCAGTGTGGTGTGGGGACCATGAGAAGAGCAGGGCTATGCCTGGCAGAAAGGGAAGTGTAGATGTAAGGCAGTCACTGAGACCATGTCTAAAAATGAAGTTTCCTCCCCATGCAGATTCAATCTGGCCTCGCAGAGACAGCGAGCAAGGGTTTTGAAGTTAATATGGGCTTGCCTTAATTTAAACAAAGGAATGGAACCTAACCGTCTACAATTGGTTTTGATGAGCAGGGCTTGATTTTACAGCCTGTTCTTTATCCTTTCCTCCTTCTCCAAAAAGCCCCCAGAACACCAGAGAACTCTTTGCATTTACTGTAATGGTCATTTATTTCAACACTATGCCACTTAGCTTCCCAGTAATGTCAATTTTTCCTTTGCATGCAATTTTTCACTGCATGTGAGTTTCCTGCTGCGCTCTGTAGGGCTTACTTAGGACAAGGTCCATGTGAATAGGACACAGAGCCATAGCCACAGGCTGCCAGAGGTCACTGCCCCTGCACTGTTTGGGAAATGCTTCTGATTTACATATTCTATGATGGTCATCACAGCTGTGGTAGTCTCTTCACATGTGGGCTGGATCTGGTCTGGTGGAAGAATAAATCCATAGGCACCTTTGTCTCTCAGCTCAAATGTGTAGGAGAATGGAATGCCAATCATGTGAGCCCAGTCCCGCGAGGAGCCAGAGTTCTTGTCTATGAATTTAAAAGTACAGGTGAGGCAAATGTATTAGGCACCATTCTTTATACATGACCCTGGCCGTAGTTTATCCAAAATTGCTACAAGATCCCTGTACCAAGCACTGTAATCATACCATAGATAGCCATACTTCACAGTGGGAAAACTTGTTCTATATGAAATACTTGATTGCAATAAATATCTTTCTATAGAACTTGCATGCGGAAAATACCACTTCATATGAGAGTATTATCCGATAACCAGAGATGCATTAAAGGGATCATATACCTTCTTCTGAAGCCTTTGGCCTTAGCTACTATTGGGGACAAGACATGGGGCTAGATGGACCATGGTTTGTTCTGGTTTTGCATTTCCTTCATTGATACCATTTGGAATTTCCTGCTATATTCATTTTAGTGCCAGCCTGAAAAATCCCTGACTGTTCTTTGTGGCCAGACCTCATTGTTCCTCTGCCTTGTGGAGCTCTCTCTCCTGCCGCTTTCCATGTAACAACAAACACTGGCCCAAGAGCACACTAATTTCTAAACATGCCAGCATTGCACAAGCAAAACACCTTGTGTGTACACTCAAGACAGTGCAAAGCATGCACTAAAGCACATGCAACGCAAGCTCTAATTAATGCAGGCATTGTGCCTGTGTAATTTACAAACACAAGTGTGTGTGTGTGTGTTCGCTAGAGCCAGTCAATTTACTCATTGTGAATATTATCTGTACACCACCCCACCAATGTGACTCAACCCTTCTTTGGAGGGAATACCTCTCTGGGGTCAAGGGTAACTTGAGTCTCCATGATCTCTACTGAAACTGTCAATCACAGTGCCAGCCATCATCATCTAGTGCTCGCCGTGGTACGGACACCTGTCCACTGGGAACTAGATTGAGACCAACTTATTTCACACCGAACCTCAAACCACCACCAGATGATAATGGCTGATCGTTACTATAGACCTGATCTGGATTTGAACTGCTGACTGGTAGGTATGGTGAAATCACTTCAGTGAAGTCAATAGGAGTTTTGCCATTAATTCCAAAGGCACCAGGATTTTACCATATATCACATACCAATCCCCTTGTGTGCCCTGTGATACTCTCATGATGAGTTCTATATAAGAATTAGCATCCAATTGATCCTCCATAGCTGTCAGCTGTTTAATGTATGAAAAGGCTCCACAAAGTATCCCACATACAAATGGCTACAACTTAGATACTCATCTAAACCAGCTCCTCCATTATTACTCAAAGTGGAAATGCAATGAAACAGCTATATTGAGGAACAAGGCACATGGACTACCTTGCTCGCCCCATGAAAATAGAGAAATCTCAAAACACAAACTTACACAAAACCAAAGAAGTTGGTCCCACTGTAAAATTGGTCCCATGCTTTTCTTTCAGTGCGACTGCTGCTTTCTCTGCAGCTTCCACCTGTACGTTTGAAAGGGAAAGAAAGTCTTAACTGGTTCTGGTAACCACATGAACTATTTGGAGTTTCGGGCTTGATTCTGTAGCTCACTGGGTTCAGGTTTGGGCATCAATTATTAGTTCAACATCAGAGCTGGCGGGAAAATGTGTCCAGCTAAAAAACACTCCTTTTTTATTGCAATGGTAGGAACCTGTACTACTGGAGAAAGAGGCTCTCAGTAATATACTTCCACTGTCAACAGAGGTCTGAGTGGTTGTGGCATGGATAGAGAGATCACTATCTACCACTCTATGGTACATATAGGGCCCCCATTAACACTGTATCTGACCTCCACAGAGTCTGTGATGTATTTATCCTCACCACACCCTGGGATGGTAAGGCAGTGCTATTATCCCCACGCTAGAGGGGAAACCGAGGCACGAAGCAGCTAGGTGACTTGCCCAAGGTCACTGAGAAAGCCTGTGGCAGAAGAGGCCCAGCTCTCCTGAGTCCAAGGTTAGTGCCATAAATGTTGGACTGTTTTATAAACATGGATTTTAACTGAATATATAGGGCCTGATGTTAAAACACTGAGGGTATGTCTGCACTGCAATTAAAAACCCATGGTTGGCCCGTGCCAGCTGGCTCGGGCTAAAGGGCTGTTTGATGGCAGTGTAGATGTTCTGGCTCAGGCTGCAGCCTGAGCTCTGGGACCCTCCCACCTTGCAAGGTCCTGGAACCCAGGCTCCAGACTGAGCCTGAACCTCTATCACGAGACACTAGGCATTTGTGGGCACAGGCGTGGCAATCATGCAGACAAATGCATTTGCACATAAAACGGCAGGCACATTTTTTGCACGTGGCACTGGATTTTGATGTTTTGAAAAACAGTCACATCCTGGCGACCCTCAGTAATCAGATCCCTAATAATCAATTGCTAATTAGTTATGATGAAGCATCAGGATTAGTTCAGCCAAAAAAGACTTGCAGTCACCACACAGCAATGTATAAGACTGTGAGCTGAGAAGAGAACGCAAACCTAAATTAATAAATTGAAGATTTCAATGTTTCGCAAACTTCCCATCCCCCTGGAAGCTGCAGGTGTTCATTAAAGAACAGTTATTACTGATTTTTTTCCTCTTGATACCTTATCTGTCCCTTCAGACAAATGCCAAGTCAATACCAATAAATACTCTAATTTCTATGGTAAATACAACAGTACCAAAGAGAGGCAAAGGGGGACTGAGTACAATATTACATAGACATGAGATCAATCTTGAGCACAAAGATGACGATCAAGATGTACAGAGTTCATGCAAGCATAATCCTTCACACTGACATCGAGCGTGGTTCTGTTGCCTTACCAAATCCTGGTGGTTACTTGCCAAATCGGTTTTGTAACCGTAGGGAGTGAGAATGTACTGTCCATAAGAGTGAATAGTCAAGAAGCACAAAACATCACTTTTCCTTTTTTCTATAAATCTGGCCACAGCTTTAGTCTCAGGTTCTGATTCTGGCCCTGTTCCACAGAAAATGAGGCTGCTGCAGTTATGAGACACACCAATACCTGTACAGGAATTAAAAAACAAAGCTAAGCAGAGATGTTCACAAAACCCAATTTTGAGAGCATGGTGGCATTTCCATTATAGTCTTAAAATGGGGGACTAGATGGCTCAGAGGGGTCTAGTAATGTTGTGACTGAGTGCGCCTGGTATTCACACCCTACACACTGGTGTAATAATCTTTGTACAAAATATGCCTTGTGAGGCCTCATTTGAAAAAAAATAATTCACGTCAGTAATATCCTGGTGAAACGTGTGTAGCAACATAAAGTTATGAAATCCCCTCGTATGATGTTAAAGGCACGTGTTCAAACTCACCACAAGCACAAACATTAGCAGTTAGATAACGGACTACTATTACTATCAGCAACTAATGTTTGTACCTTCATAGAATTGGAGGCATAGTTATTTAAGGAAGCAAAACTATTTTTGTGCCTGAAAAAACAAATGCCAGGCTGAGGCCAGGTTGAAAATCAGGATCTTAATATTTTTGCAAATGTGATTTCTATTTATAAGCATTTCTTGAAGAAATCCCTTGCAGCCTTTGGAATACAAGATAGACACAGCTCAGATGACGGTCTGTTGCTCTTGCTTCTCATGCCTCGCTATCTATTCATGTCTCAAAATCTGAAATACGTGGAACTTACTGCCCCAGGAGCCATTGAAGTTACGGTTAAGATCTGTTCCAAAGCAGGTGCCATTTATATGTGCAGAGCGGGATTTTCTCCACAGACGTTCCTGAGCAGAAATGGTTTCAGTTATGTAATAATACAGTGTACGGGGAGATTAGAGATTAAAGTACTATAGCTATAGCACAGGGGATCCACGAGCCCTTTCAAGGGGTCCACGGGCCCTGCAGCTGAAACCCAGAGCCTGAGCCCTAGTGCCCTCTGTGGGGCTGAAGCCGGGTGGCGCAGGGCTGAAACCCCAATCCCCAGCATCCCCCGGCGTTCCCCGCAGGCCTGAAGCCGGGAGGTGCAGGGCTGAATCCTGGAGCCACAAACCCTGGTGCTCCCTGTGGGGCAGAAGCCCTGAGCCCATGGGCAGAGTTGAGGACATGGAGGGCATTCCCTAGCCCAAAGTGCAGTGCAAGAGCATGGCAATCCCAGGGGCAGCTCCACACCTCCCCCCCATCTCCTCTCCCTGCCCCCTGGCCAGGTCAGAGGCGGGAAGCCGGACAGTGCAGGGCAGCTGCTGGTCTGGCTGGTGCCATGGAGCAGGCAGCAGCCCCGTTCCCTCCTCACCTGCTGGTGCCCTGGGTTGAAGCTGCTCCTCAGCTCCCAGCCCCCTTTGCTGCCGCAGGGGCAGCCGATAAGAGCTGCCCGGATGGGGAGACCTGGCTCCGTGGCTGGCAGACCCCTCTGGGAACAGGGACCGCAGGGGAACCCTCCCAGCACACAGCCCCTAATACCCCTCCCTACACCCTGATCTACCCCCCTGCCCACACATAGACCCAGCTAACCCCTCCCCGCACCCTGAGAATCCCCTCCCTGTACACAGCCCCTATCTACCCTCTCCCTGCACCCTAAGCTGTTTCCAAACATTTTGAGCTAAGCCCCCCACCTTTGACTTATAATTTTTGGTTGTGCCCCCCCACCCCCAACCCAGACAAGCTGGGTGGCTTGCTGAGGTGAGTCGGGGGGGGGGGGGGGGGGGGGGGGCCCCCCCCCCGTGCCCCCCCCCGCGCAGGGGGCTCAAGCCCTGCTGGCCCCCGCCCCCCCCCCCCCCCAAATAGTAGTCAAACTACTACAAGGCCCTTCCCCATTGGGCCCTGGAGTTTTTATATCATGTTGAGAGGGGCCTTAGAGAGAAAAAGGTTGAGAACCCCTGTGATAGCAGGTACACCTTTAGTTCACATCCTAGTAACACTTGGATTCAATGCCACTACTGTGTGTGGTACATTTCTAGATGTCAATCATGCCAGGTCATAGGACTTCTTCCCTGGCACTCCCCTACATTAGTGCAGGGGTCCCAGCTTAAAAGACAGCCCCAGATTTAGGGGGTACCTCAGTGTCCAAGAATGATTATAATGGAATCCAGGTTGTGGCTCAGATTCAGTAAATTCAGCTGATTTTTTTGTTGTTGTCAGCCAATCTCCTCATTACACTTCAGTTCGGAGCCTCCCACCCCCATGTAGTGCCCTTGCCCAGTTTGGCAGCTGAGTTCAAACTCACACTGTGCACTGCCTGTGTGCACTTCTCCACTGACTAACCAGGCAAGGGAGTACAAGAATTGGAGCTCTCCAAATCCTGATGTTGCCCGACCTGGTGACGTTCGATTTGGAAGGCACGAGGCTTAATGCTGACTCAACTCAACAGGGAGACAGACGGGTACCACATAGAGGCAGATGGGTCTACAGGGCCTCATTAGGGTCCCAACAGTATCTCCATGCTGATATAACGGGGAGATGGGAAAATGGGAAATGGCTGTGACTCAGATGCCAGTGATGGGGCTGTCCGTTTCTCCGGCTGGTGTTACTGAAGCATGAGTTGGGATACAAGGAAGAGAGGGGTGAAGATTGCAACATATTGTGTTCTTTTCCCCATGCAGTGAAGCTCAAGAACAAGGAAAAAACACTGTAGAAGAACTGAACATTTCTGGTGGAGGACAGGACACCTACCCTGCATACAGAGGTTAACCTTAGTTTTCTGAAAAAAATGCCTTCCCCATCTTCCCTTGTGTCTGGAAACCCACCCTAACCCAGAAGAGAAGATCCTGGTATCTTGGTCAGCATCCCCTGGCAACTGTGCATATCAGTGCATATCTTCAGCCTGAAAGAGACTATTGACTGCAACTTCCAGGGAGTCACTGGGGCTGATCAGCAACAAACACCTTTACACTGCAAAGGTGCTTGATGCTGACGTCTGCTCAAGAAGCTGGATAGGAGTTCTAGTCAACAGCCTCCTGGGCAGCCAAGAAGCAGACAGATGTTGCATGAGGCCACACTGAGCTCTCAGGACATTTTTGTCGGGGGGAAAATTGTGGGTGACAAGTAAAACCCATCATGTACGGTGTGGCAGTAGATTCTCTTGAAAACTTTGAGATGTTAATTTAAGATCTGCTGAGGCCCCAGTAAAGATTACTTGGAAAAAATGCAGGATTAGAAGGAGCTTCCAGACGCAAAGTAGCATTAAAGATAGTGGTACAATGTTACACTGTCCAAGGTACTCCTGCAGAGAAGTGAAGGATTCTTAAAAGAACAACTGCAGTCCAGACTGCTGAAAACTACTAGCAGGCATAGTTTTGGTGCTAGAAAGATGCGGATTTTTTCCTCAGAAAAACTACCTTCCCTTCCTAGTAAAGGAAGCTGCAAAATTCACATTTGGATACCATTTTTATACCAGAAATGAATATAAATACAGTGTACATCTATCTTTATAATCCAGTTACGGGATTTTCATAACTTACTGTTGTCCAGGAATAGATATAACCATCGATATTGAGAACTGGCAGAATATATATGTCCAAGTTCTGCAGGAAGCTTTTTATCTTTGGGTCAGTTTTGTAATTCTGTAAAATCTGAAAAGAAAAAGTGCAAAAGACTAGCACCAGATCATCTGGTACAAACCAATCACTGGACATGAATTCATTTAGAATTAGCATAGAATGGTTGGTCATCCTAGAATACTTCCTTGGGAAGAGACTCTACCTGCCCACCAAATGTATCGAGGTATCTACCGCACCTTCAAAGGCATTTCAAAAAAGTGATAATATATCAGATTACATTTATACTGCAGTCTACATTGGTACTATCTTGCATTGTTGTGCGGTGCATAGATACCACAGGGAGAAGCACAGTAGGAGAGACTGATCCTAGACATATGGAACACCACTGTACAAAATCTTCTAGCTCTTTACTCTTGGGATCAGAAATGGAAAATGGTTTCAGATTTCACGGTGGCTTTGTGATGCATGATTCAAAGCACACTGACCTCAAGGGCAGGCTTCTCACTGACTTCAATGGGCTTTGTATCAGGCCCAAGCTGAGGATGCCATGTGCCAAATACTTTCATTTGTTACTTCCCAAGCCCTGGTTTGAACTTGGGTCTCCAGATGTGATTGTGTAATGCACTAATTCAAAGTATAATCTGTCTCTAAAGAGATAGCTTAACAATTTCTTATAAGTAGAGGAAGAGAACTGAGGAACCCAAACTATCTGCAAATTTTATACTGAAATGGGAAAAGGACTCACTTCTTTCACAAACCACTGGCAAAAGGCAGGAGAGATCCATTCCCTGGCATGAATCCCACAGTCCATCCAAATAATCTTCTTGGCCTTATTTGATGGTTGACTTATCTGGGGAGTGTAAAAGTGATCAGTAGGAAAACTGTTATATTAAAATAAAAGAGCCTAGCGTATTCTAGTATGTGAAATATGATCCTTGATATATGCTTAGCCATGTGAGATGCTTACTATTACAGACTTCATTATGACCAGCTTTCCTTCCTAATAACCCAATCTCTGCATCATCCCAGGCCAAGAATCTTAAAGTGTGTGTTGAACAAAGAGTACCAATAAAGCAGTTTCTAATTCTTATATGGTTGCCTTCACTTATATTAATCATTCCCTGGGCTGATCTAATTTTGAGGTTCTTTTCTTTGGAAGGGGAAAAGCAGAAAGAAAGATAAACCAAATTTTTCTCAGCAAAGGAGACAGATCTTATAAAGATTGTCATGAAATAATCAAGACAGAAAGGTCCCAGATTATAGAGAATAGTGAAAAACAAAAACCCTCCACCACACACAACTATAGCAAACATAGTTACACAGGTTGACTATGGTATATTATGAGGGCTGTCAATTAATTGCAGTTAACTCAAGTGATTAACTCAAAACAAACTTGATTTAAAAAATTATCATGATTAATCGCAGTTTTAATCACGCTGCTAAACAATAATAGAATGCCAAATGAGATTTATTAAATATTATATTTCAAAACAGGATTTTAGCCAAATCTGGTGTCTTCACACTATAACAGTGGTATCAAAGACTGATGGCAATTGTCGATACAAAAGATAGCAAACTTCTGTAGTGTTTTGTCTAGGAGCTAAAACCTCCCCTGTTATTTCAGCATACCTGTATAAGAATCTTTTTAGAGAAGGTTTGAACCTTGACATTTTCCCTCATAATTTTATGGAGATGCTTTTTATTTATCTTAACAACACTTTCCCCACTCACCTTCAGATAATACATTGGCCGGTTCTCATATGTCATTCCTAGATAATGCTGTGTCACCAGTTCACTGTTGCTCTCCTTTATCTGGTACATCCAGTGATAAATCTGGAATAGTCATGGGGAATTGTTGCTCTAAACAAGGAGTTCCCTTCTCCCCCCCCCCCACTTCCAAATAGCAAATGTTTTATGTTTCTTAGATACACAGTATATGCCTCTGAGCATATTTCAGGCTGTGATATTACTTAGCACTGTCCAAATAATGGGGGAAGACATTTCACTTACATCAAATTAAATACAAAGTAATACATTGCAGAGGTGGGCATCAAAAAGCACTGCCTAGGACTCCTTCGGGAGCCAATTCAATGCTCCAGCCCCATCAGGAGCCTTTCTGTTGACTTCCCTAGGATTTGGATGATGAAGTCAAATCCTAAGACTATCATTGGGGTGATCCATCAGTCAGATGATTATTAGTTTTTCCACATTTCAGGTCAGTAGCAGTTCCCAAAGCAAAACTATACAAATGCTTACAGTAAACACATCATATGCCTAGAAGAGGAATTACCACAAAGCTCTCTCTTTGTGTGTGTCGTCTAAATCGACTGTGAAATATATAAATGAGAACAAAAGTCCAGCTGTCTTGGCTCTCCACTCTCACCACATTCAAGTCTCTTCTAAAGGTTCACTTCTTCCATAGAAGGGAACCCAACCAAAAGTGAAAAAAAAATTAAAGTTATTCCTTCCTCTGGCCTTCCCAGGGCGTCCCATCTTCTCCATTTCTATTTGTTATGTTATAAGCTTACTGGGATGGTCATCGTTTCATGTCTTGGTCAGTGCTGAGCACAATGTCAATGCTTACATAAATAACAATGAAGAGGCATAATAACTGGATATTCAAATACTCAAAATATGGACTAAAAGCAGCAAACAATGGGTTGAAGCCTATAGATGCTACCTGTGAGGGAACAGATCATGTTCAACAAGGATAAAAAGAGTCCACAGAAGGACTATAGCTAAATGTATGAATTCTTCACACAAAGCATTTATGTTATGGAGATTAAGAAACAAAGGGTGAAATTCTGCCTCGACTGAAGTCAAGGACAAAACTCCCATTAAATTCAACAGGCTAGGATTTCATGCAAACTTGAAGAAAGCCGGATCTTGCAATGAGCTCCAAGCAGGCAGATGGCTAAGTCACACTGACTTCTGTGGCGCTCTCTGCAAACACAGGAGCATTCGCATAGAACTCATTGCAGGAGTAACACCTAAATGATAGACTTGGTTTCCTTCTTACCTCTTCCATTGGATGATATACAGTGTAGGAATAGCCCTCTGGAATCCTCCAGTGACTTGGCATGCTACTATCCAGCTGTTCTTGTACATCACGTATTAGGACCCTGAAGAAAAAACGAAAGATTAAAGTTCCCTAAACAACAACTGAAGAATGACTTTTAGCAACATCCTTAAATCAAAAACATGGCCTTTACTCCATGGTCGACCTCAAACCTCTTGCTCACCAGGCCACTAGATACGGCAATAATAATAATTGTAATAGAACAGGCCAATGTGTTCTGAATATTGAGATTTTTAAAATTTTAATTAAAAATTCACATTTTGACCCCTCCCCCATCCTCAACCCTGCCACCCCACCCTCAAAATAGCCCCGAAAATGTTCAGGTTTTTTCCTCACCAGCTATAAGCACTGGTTAAAATTTGTCAATGATCAAAAAAATCAAGTTAAAGGTTTGTCATTTTGGAAAAAGAAAAAAAAAAACGTAAAAATTTTCAAAAAACTTCACACTTTAAAAAAAAAAATGGGGAAGATCTCCCAATGGTGCTTTATTTGTAGGTTTGCAAAAATTGTCTTTGTCCTGGAAAATAGATGCTCCAGCAGGATAGCCGCAAATTAATTCTGAATCTGCTTCATCATGGGCCTGCTTTAGTGATTGCTGAAGTCAATGAAAGACTCCCCCTGGCTCCATTGGGCATTGGATCAGGCCCTGTGCTTTTAGTAGAATTCTTTGAAAGATAACCCAGCCACTGTTCTAAATCTGTGCTTGAAGTAAATGCTCAGAATAAGACAACTGCAAAAGCAGTGCAAGTTCACGTGTTAATGTCATGCATTGAGAGCACTAGTAGGCTACTCTGCTGTCTCAAGCACTGACCGGCATTTCTGAAAGGCTGCCCTTTGAACTTCTGAGAGTGCTCTCAGCTGAGTTTCAATTTGAGCTTTCTCACCTCTGTGTCTCAAGGTGAAATGTAAGCAGTGCAAACTCACATGAACTGACACACACACAAAAAAATCTCATCACAGCCCCTGTGAACTGAAATCTCTGATTTTAAAGCAGCTTGAATATTTGATGACCGTAATAGAATATGCCATTTATGTCTCCAGTTTTCATATTGCCTTCCTTGTATGCCACCCACCTTCTTATAGGGGCTTCTCCTCCAAATCTGTATACAGAAATTAACTATCATTCTGTTTTTCACCTCTAAAGGACAGAGAATCAAATTTTCAGTCCACCCTTCCACTCAGCCTCCCTTTTGTGCACCCCTCAAAATAGAGGCACAAATCATTATGAGTGCAAACATAGAGTCCAGTTTTAGAAAATCTGGGCCATGATATTATTTCAATTAAACTGCAAACACCTATCCCAGATGCTAGATAGTTTATATACTGACATCCCTCTCCCATATTTCTCCACCTTTTGTTGATAGGGCACCAACATTAATTAGTTACTAAAGAGAATTCATTAGGGAAGATATCAGATATCAGCTTTAACGGTGAATTGTCTTGCTTGTCATAGCTTCAGAATGGACCTTAATCCTCTTTCAAGGTATCTTTTATTAGTGAATGTCACTACAGCTGGGCTGTATTCAATATGTCTAGTAGTCATTTACCATCCTAGCACTGGATGGCTGCTGAGTTGTAATTTTCATATGAAACATAGCTGGTGGGTTGGGTTTTTAAATTTTGTATGTGATGTGTGACAATTTGGGGACCATATCTTTGTCCAATTATGAATACCATTTGGTTTTATGAACACTAGTTGTACAGGTAACAGTCATTGTGACTAGGGGTATGTCTACACTGCAATTAGACAACTGCGCCTGTGCCAGCAGACTTGAGCTCATGGGGCTTGGGCTGTGAGGCTCAGTGGTTTGAGCATTGGCCTGCTAAACCCAGGGTTGTGAGTTCAGTCCTTGAGGCCATTTAGGGATCTGGGGCAAAAATCTGTCTGGGGATTGGTCCTGCTTTGAGCAGGGGGTTGGACTAGATGACCTCCTGAGGTCCCTTCCAACCCTGAGATTCTATTATTCAGGGCTTGGGGCTGAAGCCCAGGCTCTAGGACCATGGGAGGTGGGAGGGCTGCAGCTGGCACAGGCCACCTATGGGTTTTTAATTGCAGTGTAGATATACTTCAGATCATCCATTTGGTGGCAGGAACCTGGCACGTAGTGAGAAGCCATGTCTGGAAAGGTCTGACCAGGCAGTCAAGGCAGCATCAGCACTGAATGGCTCTCACTTACTGGAACAATGGAGTTTTTCCCAGAAGGACCTTTGCTTTTGAATGGATCAGCTCTTCAGAGAAATCTGTTCGGGGAGAAGGGAGGGATCTGCACTGAGAGATCTGCAGTTTCTTCCACTGACCACCTGGCCCAGAGCCAAAGGGAGCCAGTCCATCACAAACAGCAAAAGACATAGCTGGAGAAGTGGAGGCAGGAGGGACATTGTCTCCCTTCAAGGACAATAACCAACCCCAAGAACTGTCAGGAGTGGAGAGGTCCCCTGATGGGGGAAGATTGCATTCAGGGGTTTATGGTTTTGCATAGATCTGTAACTCTCCTGTCCTGTCTAAGAGTAAAGCATGTGCATTTAAGAAGTTCCCTTGCAAAGCCCATGTTCCTCACGTTATCTACCACACTGTCGCCGGGGAGTTAAACTAGAAATTAGAGTGCCCATAGAAGTGAAGCTCTGGAGGAGTGCGCACAGGCCATTGGGGAGGCTTAGGAGGTCAGATCACTGGATTCAGGGCCTGGGTCATCTGGACCACAGACTCCCTCATCCCAAGGAAAGGAGGGCAGACAGGGAATTTGCAACCCAGGAGTGTGCAAATGCAGAGGAGGAGACAGTATCTGGATTCTGCCTAGACCCAGCTGGCTTGGACACACATAGGATCCAAAGGCTGGATCCAATTAACACAGTCTGGTGACCCTGGGGTGGATTGGGGGAAATTAGCCATGTCCATGATAGGGAGGATGGTCCTTGAAGCCAATGGAGTCATTTAGTACGCAAGAGGATCCCTATCAGGCAATTAGTGGACATACTCATAAGATATCAAATGCTGATTTAAGCTGTCTTTCAGCTCCTGTAAACTGGAGGCTGGAACCCTGACATGCAGGTCTTCTCCAGCCTGGATGTCTTCAGGCAGCAGTGGCTTCCACAAATCCAGCTGGAGAGAAAGAATGGGAACACAAATAAAATTTCTGTTTCCATTGCTAAAAAAATCTAATTAAGATATGTTAGCTATGGATGAATAAGAGGAAGCAATCATTCCTAATGCTTTCCACCCATGCCTCCGCAATCATCAACTCTCTAACCGGTTGTTCCCAGAGCATACATCTGGGATACAGCCTGTGATTTTCTGGACATGGGACATCAATTATGGCCAGTTGTTTCACAGGCCACAGGGTGGGAAATCTCAATTTCCTATGACCACGTAAGGGCAAGGTTCAATCCAGTCCTTTATTAGTAAAGATCTTAGGTATAAGCTTCTTCAGGCTTGCTTTTCCTTAATTTCTATCCAAAGTTAAATACACGTGTTCCATAGAACTAACTTTGCATCAGCTTTCTTGTAAACATTGTTAGCGTCACTCACCAGCAAGGTGTCACAAAGCTGCTGAAGTTGCTTTACGTGCTCAGATGTTTGTGGCAAGACTCGCAAAACCTGGTCCCTGGAAATTAAGAGTAAAAAAAAATCAGCCGAGCATCTGTTGAAAATTTCCACCTTTCCCTTAGGTCTAAAGAGCTGTTTTGTTATGCAGAAGGAAGTTAGCTCATCTAACTGAGTCCTATTTCATTGAGAAAATGACTGACTGATGAATTAATGGAATACTTTAGATCAGTGTTTCCTAAACTTGTTCTGCCGCTTGTGCAGGGAAAGCCCCTGGCGGGCCGGGCCGGTTTGTTTACCTGTCGCGTCCGCAGGTTCGGCCGATCGCAGCTCCCAGTGGCTGCGGTTCGCTACTCCAGGCCAAGGGGGGGCTGCGGGAAGCGGTGGCCAGTATGTCCCTCGGCCCACGCTGCTTCCAGCAGCTCCCATTGGCCTGGAGCAGCGATCTGCGGCCACTGGGCGCCGCGATCGGCCGAACCTGTGTATGCGGCAGGTACACAAACCTGCCCGGTCTACCAGGGGTTTTCCCTGCACAAGCGGTGGAACAAGTTTGGGAACCACTGCTTTAAATATATGTTGGATCAAGTTCTGTAAATTCTCTGAGTATCTCGGTAGGGCCCTACATTACCTTTACTTATTTGCCAGTGCCCTGATGTTTCAAACACTTAAGCACATGAGCAATTTTATTTCATCGTATCAGCCTCTTTGAAGCCAATGACATTGCTCACATGATTAAACCCTTAAGTATGTGCAGGGCTGGGGCCTAATAAAGTTGGTAATAATATACAGTGAGCTATTTCATCAACTTTGAGCTTTTTCTGTTCATGAATCATCCACAAATAGACTTATTGTTTTGCATATTTATTCGTTATTCAAAATTGCTTGACGAAAATTTTATGCAAACCTTTTTTTAGCCAATAAGATTTTACAAACTACTTGCTATATGTTTGACTATTCATTATTTGTGGCCTATGACAGGTCACCTAAATTACATGGTAGTGCTCCTGCTCCCTGATTGGTAGACTGAAACTTATAAACAGGAATATCTAATTTAAAAAAAAATCACAGTGATTTCAAGATGGCTGGATGAAAACTTCCTGTCTGGAGATGTATTTGCCAAGTATTCCTGAGACTTTCACCTTCTGAAAATGTTTATCTGAAAAAAAATATGGAAGGTTTACAGAGAACAAATAAAAAAGGCTACAAACACAGTTGAAGCAAATGTGTGGTTTCTATTAAAACAAATCTTCCTAAATACTTTTTTCTGGAGTATTAACGCAGCTCAGCCTTGTAGTCCTGTAGCATGCAGATGTGGAATTTCAAATTGCATAAGAGTTTTTAAAAGCAATAAATGAAAGGTTGTGACGCGAGAATGTGCCATCATCACTGGGAGTGGATTTTCTGATTACATTGCATTAGATATCCAAAGGTGAGTTAGTATCTTTAGAAGAGAGCTGTTGCCACTGTTATGAAATCAGAGCTCTACCAGAAATATTTCTATTTCTTAGCAACCACTGGTTTACAATCATCTCCCCTGATTTCAATGGGCTTTGGATCAAGTTCTTATAGTGCATGTATGGTCAGGAAAGAATTTAAATGCAAAGATTCTACTATAATGGAAATTTATCATAAGAGTTTTGTGTACCAAATCATTTATGATCACCAATATAATGTACGCTCATTGCATGAACAATAATTGCTAATTGGGCATTTGCACTCCCATTGCAAATGTACAATATCAGCTCAATATACATGCATATAGAATTAGCTAACTCTCTCATTAGCCATTGGAAAAAATATAAGAAACGTTTAAAAATCCCTGATCTTTTAAAAATATGATGCTTGCTAATTAGCTGAAACACAAAACAGGTCCGTTTTCTCTGACAATTGGAATTAGCTGTTTATTACCCATACCAGGGAAAAGTGTCACGCTGTTGCACTTTTGTCATTAGGCAAAATGATAACACTTGCATTGCTAACTATTTGATATAACCATTGTAAATGTCGATGCAACAGAGCCTCGTAGATATAGGATAAATGCCTCCCAGTCTGAAAATGAATCTCTCAGCTGCAGTTGGGAGTTTATTTTCCATAAATGCCTGGGCTTGCTTTGCTCTTTGTCTATCAGAAAAGAAACAATATCCTGTAATGCTTTTCTGTCCCCATTGACATTATGTCTTAATTACACCAAATGAAAGAAATGCCAGACAATCAGATTGCTGCCAGATGGCCGGCTCTTATTTACTGATAAAACCTTTTACAATGGCCAATGTGGAGGCAGATAATTTTTAACAGTATGCTAATATTACAAAGATTGTGCCCATTTATGATTATGGACTAGGTTTCTCAATTATAGAAGTGCAAAGTCGATCCACCCAGCCAATCAAGAGCAGTTTTTCAATAATAAAAACACAATGAAGCATCCTCATTATGCTAAACTAATAGTGTCAGTGTAAGCTGTGTTCTGACTGGCTGGTCAGAATTTCTACTTTTTATATATAGTATGTGGCAAATTAAGATAAAGTAATATATCCTTGCTGGTCTTTTCCAGAGTCATTTCAAATAATGTCCCTTTATTTAAGTAGCATCCTGCTCCCAACTCAAAACACAGGTTGGCTGGGTTAGGTTTAAAAACTCTATTCAAAGACTGGGGCCAGACCCAAACCCAGTTTAGCTGGGAGCTCAGTCCCAGTCAGCTATTAGACCCCACGGTGCTAGGTCCATTGCCAAAGAGCCAAGCACACTGAATGCTATGGGAGGTTTTCCATTGAATTCAATAGGCCCAGGGCCTGGTGATATATAGATACAAGTCTGTTGCATCTTAGGCGCATTTAACATGCGCGATTTCAGCTTTACGCGGTTGGCAAAAACAAAAACAAAAACAAAAAAAGATAATAACAACAATTTAAATACTGTTTCTGTCGTGCGGGCGATTCCGCCCGCCATTACACTCAATGTAATTTTGACTATACGCGATTTTCGATTTAGGCGCTGACCGTGGAACGTAACCCCAGCGTAAGAGGAGACAGACCTGTAGTCTCTAAAAGGGGAAGAAGGGTCTGTGCCTACTGTGCTGGAGGTTTTATACAGCTAATGGGGGAGGCAGGAACCTATTTAAATAAGCTGCCCATTGGTTCCACCCCCTGAGCAGATTCCAGTCTTCTGACAGTGCCAGTTGGGGAATCCCTGGGCTATACTTCCTGTGGTAAGTTCCAGCATTGGGCTCAGTCTCAAATTGTATCAGGGTAATTCAGTTATGGAATAAGACACTGATATTTTGCTCTCATCACATCATGTCCCTACCCCAAACCCATAGCAAATCCCAGCCTGCTGTAAATCAATCTGTTATTATCTGCATAGGGCCAGATTTTCAAAGGTCTTTAGGTGCCTAAAGCTGCAGATAGGATTTCAATGGTAGTTAGGTGCCTAGCCTACTTAGG
>NC_048308.1:60164734-60210801 GCF_013100865.1 Trachemys scripta elegans | reverse complement strand
CCAGCCCCTGGCCAGTCGCGTCTGGGCTGCTGCCCAGCTGGTGCTATCCCGCAGCGGCCCCGGGGCGGAGGCATCGGCAGCCCAGGCCTGTTCGTTCCCCTGCGGGACCCGAGCGGGACGGGGGGGCTGGGGCCTGCTGCCCCCACTCCGGGGCCACTGCGGGATTGCACCAGCTGGGCAGCAGCCCAGACGCGACTGGCCAGGGGCTGGGCACAGCGTGCGCACTGCTGGGTCCCCGCAGCAGGCCCGGGCTCGGGGGGGGTCGGGCCCGGGCGCCAGAGCCGCAGCCGCCGAGCTTGCCTATCAGCCGCTTCCTCCCCCCGCGGCAGTGGGAGCTGCAGCAGCGGCTGCTCCCGAGTCCCGCTGCCCGGGGGGGAGAACAGCCGCCGCCTGGCCCCGCGGGCCACCCCCCTACTCTCCCTACCACCCACCTGAGTCCTGCCTGCACTGGGGCCAGGCCAGACTCTCACTCACCCCGGCCCCGCGCTTCCCCTGCATCTCCTGGGCCCCTCCAGCGCTTGTGGAGGAAGGGGGGAGGGGGTGGGTTTTTTTTTTTGCCCTGCCCCCTCCCGCCATGCCCTTGTCCCCCCTCCCCCCCGCGTCCCGATATTTGACTTGGGTAATCTGGTCACCCTATAAGGGAACCACAGCTTGTCTCTTTCACATCCCATCTTCTAATGGCTGCAACTCCAGCACTCTACTAGGAGGTCAGGCCAGCATGTCAACCCCAATGTACTTCCGTGGGTGGATGGGCTAAACCACGCCCCAGAGCTCCTTCATTTCCGCTCCTGCGCAAGCACCCACCATCTCTCACAACCCTATGCAAGACAACACTCCTGAGGTTGTTACGGTGAATTTTCTCAGAATGTTACAAACTTTCATGGAATTCACAGGCAAAGTTTTTCGCGGTTTCTGTGGACTTTGCCATGCCATTTTTGTAAAGACAATAAATAGCGTGTATTAAAAATGTCTGCCTTCTTCTAGGAAATACTGCTGTGAAGGAAATCATGCCAGTTTTAGTGTGGGGGGGGGAGAAAAGAATGAGGAGAAAATATCAAGTTCATACTTTTTCAAAAATAATTGTCAATAGTACAACAACTTCTTGATTTAATTCCCTTAATACTCTAGGTTCAGATCATTAGTATTTGCAGATTTTTCCAAATTTTTCATTCCCTGAACTTTATCTGTTATTTTTACAGGGATTTCTTTGCTCCCTGATCGTCCAGTCCTCTTCTTTTCACTTCTCTTGATACAGATTTTTAATAGGCATTTGGTGTCTCAAAAGCTTTAAAGACACTCATTTTTGCATATCTCCACCCCCTACCCCTCATTGATTAATGGATTTACTCTTGTTTTATCATTCCTCTCCCCACTCCCGATATATTTGTAGAAGGCATTTTAGTCCCATAAAGCCCGATCTTGGTGCTGCACCAACTGGATTTTAGCCAATGGGAGCTGAGCACGCTGAGTACCCAAAAGGAGGCACTGTGAACCTTTCACGATTGAGTCCGTAACTATTTGATTAGAATTAACTCGTTACCCTTTTTCTTGCTCTAAATTTTCTCTACACGCCTTAACCATATCTGAGTATTTGGATTTGGTGACCCTCATTGTCCATTTCCAGTACAGGACTGTAACCGCCTGTGTTTCAGCAGTCTGTAACAGACACGCCCAATTTATAGTTCCTTGTTCCTTTCATTACACTGTCTCAGAGGTAGTGTAAGCTGTTGTGCCTTCATTATGGTGTTTTAGGGTTCAGCCCTAAACTGCAGCTCCCTGCCAGGATTTATACTCACCCATTATATTGCAACCTCAGGCCAGTCCTCCCTGGGATCAGGACTCCCAAGAGGCAGAAGACCCCAAGAGATAACTTCATGCTTCTGAAAAGCAGCAGACTCAGTAGCACGGGGCCATAGAGCAGACAGTTATCTAGACTCCAGTATCAACTGTGGATCAAACTGACTCACGCACAGAAGATGAACCTATTTATAAATGATTTCAGCAGAAATTTACTACAGTTAAATAATTAACTCAATATCGCGTCGTCATTTTCTATGATGAAATGTGTAAATTCCCATATAGAGATGGTACATCTTTGGAGATTGGAAAAAGTTGGAATTATCTGCTCAACCCTTCTTTCCCCTGACGTCCACTCATCTGTTAGAAACAAAGATATTGGCCTCACCTGAAATTTACCAGCCTACTAACCCTTCTAGTCCTGAACTTTGTTGCCTCAGATTAAATGAGGTCCAGATGTGAACTAAATTTTTGCAAAATCAACACCACTCAGAGTTTTGCCCTTCTTTGCACTACTAAGTAAATTATGCTTTCTCCTACTTCCCCCCCCCCTTCACCCAAAAACTGGCATGATTTCCTCCAAAGCAGAATTGCATAGGCAGGAACAGACATTTTTATGCACATCATTTTTGTCATTACAAACATCACGTGGCAAAATCTACAGAAACTGAAGAAAATTTTGCCTAATGAACTCCATGAAAGTTTGCAATATCATATAAAAATTAACTTGGAACAATTGAAGGAGGGTTATCTTGTATTTGGTTATGAGAGAAATGCTTGTGGGGGGAGGGGGAATGAGGGAACTCCAGAGAACATGAGCTTTACTGTTCTGATTCCAATGCTCAGCCCATCAACCCACAAAATCTGTACTGGTGGTGGCGTACCTCCTAGCTGAGTGCTGAAGTTGTAACCATCAGACGTGTAGATTCCAGAGTAGGTCGCGCCTTCTGTTATAGCTCTCCAGAGGAAGCAGACTGAATACCGCATATTGCAGTAGTATCACTTATTTCATATTCCAGCTCTCTGCTAATATAACCTACTATGCATGTCTTTTCTCCACAGCTGTGTACTGGGCTGGTGCTGTCAGGGTTTTCTCCACAATAACTCCCAAGACCTTTTCCTCATGGTATCAGACCTGGGAAGCCTCAAATCTGCAACTCTGGGCCATGTGACGGGGGTCCAAATTAAGGACAAGACAAAGAGGTTCAGAGGAAAAAGGCTGAACTGAGGCAATCTTGTTTTTCTCCTGCTTAAATAAAAAACAAAACAAAATGCTAAAGATGTAAACTCTGAGATTTTCTGAAAGTAAATTTCAGCCTAAAGCTGAGGTGTCTACCTTTAAAATGGGATATATTTATTCTTTGGTGACATTATTTCTGTAATGTCAACAACTTACCAAGCTAGATGTTGTCATTTTGCCTAACAGGGTAGTAGAGTAGTAGTATTAGGGTACGCAGTGTAGTGGTAGCCATGTCGATCCCAGAAGAAGAGCTCTGTGTGGCTTGAAACTTGTCTTTCTTACCAACAGAAGTTGGTCCAATAAAAGGGTAGTAGAGTGACAGTCCCTCTCTATCTTTTTGATTCAGATTCCATTGAAGTCAATGGAAAAAGCTGTTGAATTCAATGGGCACCTGTACCAGTAATAATAAACAGCCCTTTACAATGGATATAAAACATGGACTTTGGTTTGGGCTTTGGCACAAAACTTATTGATAAAAGAGGAGACTTTGTGTTCACTGTACTTTATTTGCTAACAGAGTCTGGTAAAGCTGCATCTCAGTTCAGCAAGGTACTTATGTGTGTGCCTAAATAAGACTATGAATAGCACCAATGAAGTTGGAATAAAGATCTTTTGCAAAATGATTCTTCTATAGATGGAAAAATAATCACAGGATGAACAAGTAACTTCACTATGTCTGTTGCCCCTCGGGCATAAACAAAACTCTTGCCTGATGAAGTCAGTTCTTTAGTCTGGTTCTCAGTGGCAGTTGCTTATCTTTCTAGCACAGCTGGAAGGCAGCTTAAACCACTTATTCCCATCTTGAGTACTAGGTACAATAAGACATGGGATGCTCTGGTTTTAGAAAGAGTCATGAATAAGAACATGCAGTATGAAATGCTAGCGTCTCCTTTTGTCCAGTATAATACTTTAGACTTCTTAAGCACTTTACTTCTTCAGATCACAAAGCAATTTTTCAAAATGAATTTAGCTTCACAACACCTCTTTGAGACGGATATTGCTGCCACTGCTTTAAAGATGAGGAAAACGATCGAGAGAGAGAGCGTGCGATAGCTAGTAGCTTGCCCAAGGTCATAGAAGTATTCTGCAGCAAAGCTAGGAATAAAACCCAAATCTCCTGACTCCCTGTCACGTACTTCCTTAAATACAAGAACCACCTGCTCTTCAGTTGTGGATACAATATATGCCAACTCCAGCCAGCTGGCAGCTAAGCCTGTTAGTTTTCCCATACTGATATCATCTCATGATAAGCTTTTGGCCCAGAGTCAAAGTGATTTTCAGGGTTTGAATGATTCAACCTGCTTGTTATTGTTTCAACCTGGTACTATTCATATGCTCAGCTATTTTCCACTGGGATCTGCATATAGTCTGTTGAGAAACAGCTCAAAAGTTACAGATTAATTAAACAGAATAAGACAGAGAGAGGGCTTGATCCTGCAAGCCTTCTGTGCCCAGATTCTGCTACACTGCATGGGAGTTCTGGGCACTGGGGACTTTAGGTAAAACATTCTCTACACATCCCCCTCCTCAAACACTCGTTCGTCATGTCAGAAGTTTCCCCGGTTCCACAGCTTAATCTAACACTGAACTGAAAATCAAACAAGAACTACGTGGAATTCGGTGTGTTTGACATTTTTCTCTTTCTTTCTTGTCATCATCTAGACTGACTGAATCCTTCTCCAGTAAATGCCCCTGCATTGCTGCTGTATGGCACTCATGATGTGCATCTGGCATGGAATCCTCACTCCCAGGGATCAATACAGCAGACTGCTGACGAGTGTGGCTTAAATCCTACTCTCACTGCAGCAAGAAACTAGACTGGGTCTCTCACCTCTACTTCCTCAAACAGATGGTAGGAGCGTCTAAGTACTTTATTTAAATTAGACAATTTTTAAAGAAATTTTTAAAAAGACTGTTTTACTGCATTAAAAGCCCAGTTTTACTAGTGTTTTTTTAAATAATTAACTCTAAGTAAGCCAAGTATTATATTATTACCACAAGCTAAAGTAAGAGACAACAAATAAGCCATTACTACTGTTTAATGGCTGGGAAACAGCTTACTGCACTGCATTTTAGGATATCCAGCTACATTTATTTTTATGGGTTTTATTACAAGCGGTAAAATAGTTTATTAACCATTTAACTATAGCACAAATGATTAGATGCACATTTATGCTTGAATAGAAAATAGGGACAAAATCAGAAAGGCTAAGGCACAAAATGAGTTACACCTAGTGAGGAACATAAAAAGCAAGAAGAAGAGGTTTTATAAATATATTAGGAATAAGAGAAAGATGAAGGAAAGTGTACGTTCATTACTTTGCAGAGAAGGAGAGCTAATAACTGATGCCATCAAGAAGTCTGAGGTGTTTTATGCCTATTTTGCTTCAGTCTTCAATAAAAGGGTTAATTATGGCCCGATGCTTAACACAATTAGTATTAACAACAAGGGGAAAGGAATACAAGCCACAATAGGGAAAAAACAGGTTAAAGAATATTTAGATAAGTTAGATCAGTGGTTTTCAAACTTGTTAGGCTGCGTACCCCTTTCCAAATAACGTAGTCTATGGCAGGGGTTCTCAGGACAAAGTTTTTGGTTGCCTCGGAGCGCGGCCGCCAACTCTGGCTAGTGGCCGTGCTCTCCCTTTTCCCTAAAATACGTAATTAGCTTTAGGAAAATCAAATAAATATGCACCTAGACACATCCAAATCATTGTAATTTATTTATTGCTAGCTAGTAAGTCTGTTGTGAAAAGTGATATTAACAAACATACACGTATCACGTTTCAAAGCAGAGTTACTCAGCTCTGGCAAGCCTGGGGACAAATTAAGCCATGCGGGGAGGGCCAGCGAAGATGGTGTGTGGGGCTGGGGGAGGCAGCGAGAGCTGGAGCCTGAAACCCTGCGGCCGAAGCCCAAAGTCCCGCAGCCGGAGGATGGGGCCCGAGGATGGAGCCCGAAGCCATGTGGCCAGACCCTGGGGCCTGCCGCCACACAGCCAGCGCCCAGGGCTGAACCCAAAGCCAGAGCCTGCTGCCCTGCCACACCCGAGCTGAAGCCCAAAGCCTGAGCCCCACTGCCCAGGGAAGGTGGGGAACTCACTGGCTGCCTGCTTCTACAGTGTTGTGCCCCAGGTGACTCTAGAGGGGGGCAGGGCCCAACCCCTGCTGGCGGGCCTAGCAACAAACACTAAGGAGGCGCATCCAGGAGAGAGGGAGAGGGGAGCACTACTTTGCCCTCCTCACCCCTCCCAATCACAGCCCAGGAGACTGTGGCCGCAAGAAAAGCGCCCCCAGTGGCTGCATTTGAGAAACACTGGTCTATGGCATACCTCCCTCTGAGATAGGTATCCCATAACATACCTATGAAAACAGAAAAAAAGGTCTGCAAGGGATAACATGATGCAACACAGTGAACAAGCCCTGGAGTGTGTTGTCCCTGATACAATTATTACTATTATAATGAACAATTTTATTATATATACTCATAGTGTTAACCTCACACAGCAAAAAGGAAACATACACCAATGTAGCTGCAGTTTTAACTGAAAGGAGATTAAATGTTGATTAGATTGCCAAATCTTACTAAATAAAATGCATTGTCTGCCATTACAGGGCTTTTCTCGCACACCCCCTGACAAGAACTCACATACCCCTAGAGGTACACGTACCCCAGTTTGAAAACCACTGAGTTAGATGTATTTAAGATGATGGCCTGACGAAATTCACACTGAGGTAATTTATGAAACTAGCTGAAGCAATCTCAGAACCGTTCGCAATTATCTTTGAGAACACATGGAGGATGCGTGACATTCCAGGGGACTGCAGAAGGGCAAACGTAGTAGCCATCTTTAAAAGGGGGAACAAAGAGGGACCAGGGATTTACAGACCAGCCAGCCTATCTTTGATACCTGGAAAGATACTGGGGCAAATTATTGAACAATCAATTTGTAAACTTCTAGAGGATAATAGGGTATTAAGTAATAGCCAACATGGGTTTGTCAAGAACAAATCATGTCAAACAACCTAAGTTCCTTCTTTGACAGAATTGCTGGCCTACTGGATGGGGGGGAAGCTATAGATACAATATATCTTGATTTTAGGCTTTTAACACAGTCCCACATGACATTCTCATAAGTGAACTAGGGAAATGTAATCCAGATTCAATTACTATAAGGTGGGTGCACAACTGGTTGAAAGACCGTAGTCAAAAAGTACTTATCAATGATTTGCTGTCAAATTGGGAGGACATATCTAATGGGATCCCCCAGGAGTCAGTCCAGGGTCTGGTACTATTCAGTATTTTCACTACTGAATTGAATAATGGAGTGGAGTGCATGCTTATAAAATTTGTGGGTGACACTAAGCTGGGAGTAGTTGCAAGCACTTTGGAGGACAGCAGGTTAGACTTCAAAATAACCTTGACAAATTAGAGATTGGTCTGAAATCAGTAAGATGAAATTTAATATAGGCAAGTGTAAAGTACTATACTTAGGAACAGGTCTTTGGAGTGGAGCCCGGAGCTGGAGTGCGGAGCAGCTCCGGAGCAGTGGAGCTGCAGGTTTTTGCCTGGAGCTGGAGCGGAGCCAGAACACAGTTCCAAAGCCCTGCTTAGGAAGGAAAAAACAAATGCACAAATACAAAATGGGGAACAACTGGGTAGGCAGTAGTACTGGTGCAAAGGATCTGGGAATTATAGTGGATCACAAATTAAATATGAGTCAATGACAAGGTCCCTCACCAAAGGCTCTTAAGCAAAGTAAGCAGTCATGGGCTAAAAGAGAAGGTTGTCTCATGGATCAGTAACTGGTTAAAAGACAGGATACAAAGGGTAGGAGTAAATGGTCAGTTTTCAGAATGGAGAGAGGTAAATAATGGTGTCCCCCAGGGGTCTGTTAAACATATTCATAAATGATCTGGAAAAGGGGTAAACAGTGAAGTGGCAACATTTGCAGCTGATACAAAATCACTCAAGATAGTTAAGTCCAAAGCAGACTGCAAAGAGTTACAAAGGGATCTCACAAAATGGGGTGACTGAGCAACAAAAGGGCAGAGGAAATTCAATGTTGATATATGCAAAGTAATGCACACTGGAAAACATAATCCAACTACACATACAATTAGTTGTTCTCTCTCAAGAAAGAGATCTTGTCATCAGTGTGGATAGTTCTCTGAAAACAGCTGCTCAATGTGCAGTGGCTGTCAAAAAAAGCTAATAGAATATTTGGAACCATTAGGAAAGTGATAGATAGATAAGAAGACAGAAAATATCGTAATGCCACTATATAAATCCATGATACATCCATACCTTGACTACTGCATGCAGTTCTGGTTGCCCCATCTCAAAAAAAGATATATTTGAAATGGAAAAGGGACACAGAAGGGCAATAAAAATGGTTAAGGATATGGAACAGGAGAGATTAAAAAGACTGGGACTTTTCAGCTTGGAAAAGAGATGACTAAGAAGGGCGATGATAGAGGTCCATAAAATCATGACTGGTGTGGAGAAAGACAACACAAGAACTAGGGGTCACCAAATGAAATTAATAGGCAGCAAGTTTATAACAACAAAAGGAAGTATTTTTTCACACAACACACAGTCAACCTGTGGAACAACTTGGCAACGTATGTTGTGAAGGCCAAAATTATAACAGGGTTCAAAAAAGAACTAGATAAGTTCATGGAGGATAAGTCCATCAATGGCTATTAGTCAGGACGGGCAGGGATGGTGTCCCTAGCCTGTTTGCCAGAAGTTGGGAATGGGCAACAGGGGATGGGTCACTTGATGATTACCTGTTCTGTTCATTCCCTCTGGGGCACCTGTCATTGGCCACTGTCAGAAGACAGGATACTGGGCTAGATGGACCATTGGTCTCACCCAGTATGGCAGTTCTTATGTTCTTAACTGAGGCTTTTAGGGATTAGCTGAATAAGGGCCCATTCCTGCATCAAGTTAATAGGAGATTTCAGTGAGTTTTGGAATCAGGCCCTTAAAGCTTTAACCAGGCATGTTTTAAATATTTGTAGGTATGTCTTTATGGGTTTAAGTGCATTAGAAACAGCAAATTTTTTAGCCTCTGATTTTGTAAACCTTCATTGCGGTTAATAGCTAGAGAAACAGTGCTGAGAGCGTTGGCTGGATTGAAAAGATTTAGCAACAGTATCTTAGTTAGTCTGGCTTTACCTCTGTTCAGGCCTGTTGATTTTGCTTGTGGTTGGGGATGGATAATTAGAGCCATTTCCTAGTAATTAGCCAACACCTTGCCCCCACCACACAGGCAGGCACCGCTGTGATTGGCATGGCAGTGGGGGAGTGTATTACTAGTATGTATGTTTTATAAAGCAGTCACCCCTTGGGATCCCAGCCAGGATCCTAGCTCCTGGTGAGCTGCACAAACATGTAGTAAGAGACAGCCCTTGCCTGAAGAGCTTACAATCCAAATAGAGAAGAAAGACAAAGGCTGGGAGAAAAGAAGTTCTAGTATCCCCACTCTACAGATGGTAACTGGGGCACGGTTGGGAGTTAGATGCATAAATGGCTTTAAAAATCTGGCCCTGACTGACTTGCCCAAGGTCACACACAGCCTGTGGCCAAGCTAGGAATTGACCCCAGCTCCCCAGTCTAGTGCCTTAAGACAAGGCCATCCCTCTTCTCTGTTTCCTGCTTGTAGGGAGGCTGTTGTCAATAGTGTTAGATGTGAATGAACTTTTAGTTTTTTAAGTATTGAGGTTTTAGACTTCGCTCCCTGAGTCTCTCACCAACAGAAGTTGGTCCAGTAAAAGGTATTACTTCACCCACCTTGTATCTCTGATTTTTTAAGAGAAAGTTTTGCAATTTTTTTGTACTTTTATATTTAACCTGCCACTTTTCCTCCCTCCAACTGAAGCTGAGGTGATCGCTCTTTACCCTGAAGCTTCAGGGATTTCAGTGGGAAGATCCAATGACCAGCTTGCCTAGAGGTAGGTCATGGCCTTATGGTTTCTGCTGGACTAGTCATTCCAGAGGGGGCCTGGCTATGGCCTCAGTCACCCCCTTGTGCTCCAGCTGCTCCCCCAGAGGTTCTGTCACTACAGCGGAGCAAGGTGGGGCCCTGGCCCACCTACTCCACCAGATCCCAACCCATTGCCAGAGAGAGGTTCATGAAGTGTCTAGCCCAGTTATTGAGCTACCCCAAATTACGTTTTCATCTGGATCACTTCCTGCCAGTCCAAGTGCCTCAGTTCAGGACGTGGTTGCTGGCTTAGCAGACTGTCCTCTGTCTTTTAGTGCCTTGTTCAGTCAATCTCTTTTAGTGCTTTCAACTCCCAAAGAGCGGATCAGGGAAATCCCAGTCACTGCTGCTAGAGCAGCCCTCACAAAGCTGCTGCAACTTCAGGCACATCTCTTGGCATGAGCCACGCTCTCTGGTGCCGCATGCAGCTCTTTTCCTGGGCTACCAGTGTCCTTTTAAACTGTTTCTCCACTGGGAATGTGCCCTGTTCCTGTTGAGAAACAGGGCCTTCCTAGCCCACTATTGTTCTACTCCCAGCACTGGTTGTGTGGAGCCTGTAGACCCCATCACAGGGACCAAGCTTTGTGAATCATACAACAACCATTTTGGGATATCCATTGTGGTATAATGTAGCCACACACTGGAAAGACTGTACCTATGTTGGAAAGGGAGTCTGTTTGCCAACAGCACTGAGGCATCTGCCATTTTGTACTGTATTTTGGGTACAGAACATTACAGAACAAATCCCCAAGGGCTCTCTCTTTCTTGGTTACTTTATACAACATCCAGCACCTATATTATCCATGTGACATTGCAGCTGAATGAGACTAAACACAGTCTAACTACGGGTATGTCTACACAGCCAACGTTAACCGTTGGTTAACATTGGCTGTGTAGTCGCAGCTCCTGTGCTGGGAGGGAGCTCTCCCAGTACTATAATAAAACTCCGTGAAGGGAATAGCTACCAGTGCTGGGAGCGCGGCTGATTTACCCCAGTTTCCTTGAGATCAGAATCAGGCCCAATAGCCGTCACTGTTGCAGAAAGAGAAAATGGTGTTTGGGTAACAATCCAAAAGTTTTCTTCTTTGAAGACTTAGGACCAGAGTCTGAGCTGGTATAAACGAGTGTAAATTAAAGTCAGTGGAGCTACATCAGCCGAGCGACATCAGCCGAGCATCTGGTCCCTAGTTTAACATGCGGCATAATTCAGATGAAGCTATATACAAGGTGATCTGTGCAACAAAACAAACAAAAAATACAGAAATCTTAACAAGCCCACTTTGCAGCATGGATTGAGGAGACTAAGATGCAGCATATGATTGTAAATGGTAAATTGAACAAATTTATTGAATACTATCTCTTTTTCCGAAGGCATCAATAGAATCCAGTACCTTAAACAGTGACAAATGAAAGAAAATTATCCTAGTTATTGGAATTTGCATCTCACAACACAAGGCCAGAGCAGATCTGGCACTTGATGGATGCTATGGTAATCATGCTACTGTAGTATTGTATGGGGGTGTTCTCATAAACAGGGAGCAAAGTAGAATGACAGCCTATATGCTACCTGGAAAAAGGAGGACTTTATTTAAATGCCTACTGCAGACATGCTGGAACCAATTCGCCACTGCCTTGCCCAGTGGGTGCTTTCCCTTTTTTTTTTTTTTTTTTTAAACATCTATGCAAAGGAGGTGCAGAAGGGCAGCCTTTTACACCCACCTTGAAGAGTTGAGGTTGGAGATGTAAAAAGGATCAGAGAGCTAAGGATTAAATTGTTGTTCCTGAAAATGACAGATCTTAAATACCTGGCTCAAATATCAACTATCATTGCAGCACTCAAAAGGAGGACAACATAGCTGTCCTGGGCTTTTATAGCTGCTAGCAAAAAATGGAAACACAAGGTATGTTTACACTGCACATTCCTTAAGGCAGCATGTAGATGACATACACTGCGTTCTCTCCTAGCATGGGTATAATCAGCAGAGGCACTCAGGTGAGTAAAGATATGCCTGAATCCTGTGGTTATGTACCCTATGTGACTCTCTACACACTCAAGCAGTGCCACCTCTGTCTAGACTGCTATTTTTATCAGTGTAGGGCCCAACCGCCTCCCTGCTGCCAGAGCCTTTCCCCACCGCAGGGAAGCTCCCAGCAGTGGATAAAGGCTCCAACAGCTCCTTGCTGGCCAAGCCTTCCCCTGCCACAGGGAGCTGCCTGAGCTTTTCCCAGCTGCTGGCTCTCTGATACATGTAGCTACACAGCACAGCACACACAGTGGTGTTCCACAATGGACACAGCCTGCTTTTCACTGCGGCATGTAGCCACGCACACCCTACACCCTACACACTGCTGACAGTGGTGTGCAGTCTAGACATAGCCACAGAGTTATACTCTGAGCAAAATTACTACTTTAAGTGTTTGAATTTGGAGGGAATGCTAAAATGGTTTCTTAATGAGTTTGTTATTGATTCACAACCAGTGTTGCTCCACTGGATTTTCTATCCACAGCAAGAGGTGCCTGACGGCTGCTGCTTAACATATACCTTCCCACCCTCTGCTCAGCCTACCAGATTCCTTCATGTTTTCCCCACAAATTGCATCTTGGGGAATTTTGTCTTTGCACTTTAAATCCACTTAGGGCCTTAAAGTAGATTAAACTGATCTAAAGCCTTGGATTAGTATAAAGTACAAAAAATATAATTTGAGGGGTTGGGAGACAATTCCCCCCCACACACACTTTATAAACATGGAATGCTCCAAACAAGGGCCATGCTGATTACTGGCAAAAGAAGAATGTTCAACCCTCACATGTTCAACATCAGTATTTTACTGTCTCCAGACATAACTTAATCATTCGTCACATGAAATGTGCAGCATTTTGCCTCAGCTGTTGTCGATACTTACAAAGGTGAACTGTCAGGTTGGAGGGAGGTCACCAGTGGAGTTCCTCAAGGATCGGTTTTGGGTCCGATTTTATTTAATCTATTTACTACTGACCTCGGAACCAATTGTAGGAGTGGGCTGATAAAGTTTGCGGATGACACAAAGTTGGGAGGTATTGCCAATTCGGAGGAGGATCGGGATATTCTGCAGGGAGACTTGAATGACCTTGTAAATTGGAGTAACAGAAATAGGATGAAATTTAATAGTGAAAACTGTAAGGTGATGCATTTAGGGATGACTAACAGGAATTTTAGTTACAAGCTGGGGACGCATCGGTTGGAAGTAACGGAGGAGGAGAAAGACCTCGGAGTCCTGGTAGACCGCAGGATGACTATGAGTCGGCAATGTGACGTAGCGGTGAAAAAAGCCAATGCGGTCTTGGGATGCATTAGGCGAGGTATATCTAGTAGGGATAAGGAGGTGCTGTTTCCGTTGTACAAGGCACTGGTGAGACCTCATTTGGAGTACTGTGTGCAGTTCTGGTCTCCCATGTTTAAAAAAGATGAACTCAAACTGGAATGGGTACAGAGAAGGGCCACTAGGATGATCAGAGGAATGGAAAACCTGTCGTATGAAAGGAGACTCGAGGAGCTCGGGTTGTTTAGCCTAACCAAAAGAAGGCTGAGGGGGGATATGATTGCTCTCTTTAAATATAACAGAGGAATAAATACCAGGGAGGGAGAGGAATTATTTCAGCTCAGTACTAATGTAGACACGAGAACGAACGGATATAAACTGGCCGTCGGGAAGTTTAGGCTTGAAATTAGACGACGGTTTCTAACCGTCAGAGGGGTGAAATATTGGAACAGCCTTCCGAGGGAAACGGTGGGGGCGAAGAACCTGTCTGGCTTTAAGATTAAGCTAGATAAGTTTATGGAGGAAATGGTTTAATGGGATAACATGATTTTAGTCAAATGAACAGTGTGCCATCGCTGGTAAATAGTATCAATGGCCAATGAGGGTCTGGCTGGAGAATCTTGCCTACATGCTCGGGGTTCTACTGATCGCCATATTTGGAGTCGGGAAGGAATTTTCCTCCAGGGTAGATTGGCAGAGGCCCCGGAGGTTTTTTGCCTTCCTCCGCAGCATGGGGCAGGGGTCGCTAGCTGGAGGATTCTCTGCTACTTGAAGTCTCTAAACCACAGGATTTGGGGACTTCAACAGCAGAGTCAAGGGAAAGGGTTGGGACGGCTTTGTGGCCTGCATCATGCGGGAGGTCAGACTAGATGTTCATAATGGTCCCTTCTGACCTTAAAGTCTATGAGTCTATAAAACATCTGTAAATTCTTCTCAAATGCAGCTCTTCCATTGCCAAAAAACAGGAAGTAAACTTGATATCTTATGCAAGCAAGGTTATTTGCCCTGCAATTTGCTTGGAGAGATGAGAACAGCTTAGCATTAATAAATAATAATATAAAACAATACCAATTACAGTAGTCTGGGAACAGAAAAACTAGGGAAGAGTCAGGTCAGTCTTTGTAGCACTCTTGGCTACTACAGTGCCCTTCTCGTTTGCAATTGCCAAGTCCTAATTCTCTGGACTCCAGCACATGCAGGATACTCGCGTACAGGCCCTTTACGTAGAACTGTAACCACATCACTCCCCCAGAAACACGTTTTTGTACCTTCATTCTAGGATCCACTTATTTATCCTAATTTTTATTTTTAACCCTTCCAAGCTACCTCACTCCGTCTGCTCATCTGGCACTGGCCCCATTCCTGTCCCTTCACACCAGCCATCTGTTGCAAGAGCCTTCTCCTCTGCAGCACCTGTCATCTCACTTCCCGTCGCTTGCTTCACTGACTTTCTGCCCACTTTTAGACCTCACCTGGCTTGCATAGTGCCAGTTATTATTTTGTCTGTGCTTTCAATCACTGAATTTTATTATATTATTTAAGTCAAAAGCTTTTTAGCATACAGTTTATAGCAAAGATTACACACAAATGAACCTGATCCTGCCACCATTTTCCATGAGAGTTTTTGTTTCTCATGTGAAAAGGGCAGTTAAATTCAATGGGACTAGCGTCTAATACTTTGCCTGCAATGGGAAATAGCCTGGAATAGCTATTCTGCAATAGCTCTCCATGTGAATGCTTAACCCACAATGAGCACTGGTTTACACTGGGAAGTTACATCAGCATAGCTAGGCCTCTCAGGGGTGTGCCTTTTTCACACCCCTGAGATGTAGCTATGCCAACCTAACCCCTGGTGTAGGCAGTGTTAGGCCGATGCAAGAATTCTTCCATTAGGGCCGGCCCTGGCTTTTTTGCCGCCCTAGGGAAAAAAGCCACCCGCCGCCCCCGCGCGGCAGGGGAGGACGCCGAGCCCAGCCGCGGGCCCGCAATCCCCGACCGGCCGGAGCGCCGGGGGGAGGGCAGCGAGCTCGCCGCGGCCGCTGCTCTCCCCGCGGGCCAGAGCGCCAGGAGCCGGGCGGAGAGCCCGCTGCGGCTCCCCGCTCTCCCCGGGGGCCAGAGCGCTGGGAGCAGGGCTGAGAGCCCGGCCGGGGCTCTCCACTCTCCCCGGCGGCCAGAGCGCCAGGGGGAGGGCGGAGAGCCCCAGCGGCCAGAGCGCCGGGAGCTGGGCGGAGAGCCCGGCTGGGGCTCTCTGCTCTCCCCGGTGGCCAGAGCGCTGGGGGGAGGGTGGAGAGCCCCCGGCGGCCAGAGCGCCGGGGGGAGGGCGGTGAGCCTGGCCGGGGCTCTCCACTCTCCCCGGCGGCCAGAGCGCCGGGGGGGAGGGGGGAGAGTCCCCGGCGGCCAGAGCGCCGCGGGAAGGGCGGCGAGCCCGGCCAGGGCTCCCCGCTCTCCCTGGCGGCCAGAGTGCCGGGGGGGAGGGCGGAGAGCCCCCGGCGGCCAGAGCGCTGGGGGGAGGGCGACGAGCCCGGCCGGGGCCCCGCTCTCCCCGACTGGCCGGAGCGCTTGGTGGGCTGGTGCCTGGAGCCGACCCTGTCTTCCGTCAATGGAAGTGGAATAACTACAGCATTGCGAGAACCCCTTCCATCATTGTAGTGAGTGTCTACACTGAAACACAGCAGCTGTAGCATTTTAAGTGTAGACATAGGCACTTTTAGGGTACGTAGGTTTAGCTTACTCCACTTACATGAAACCACAGAAAGGCATTCTTAATTTGAAATACCTATTGCACTTTAAATTCGCTCCCTAGCTTATTTTGCAATAGCTTCCCCATGTAGACAAACCCCTAGTTAATACTTCACAAATTCATAATGGGGGAACAGAATGTTACATAGGTCCTCTATTCAGATTTCCTTGTGGCCCAGGGAATAAAACATGCTGCCCCCTTGCATGGATCTGGCCAAATCTATGCCAGCTCTAAGAAGCAGTCTGCTCTCTTTGAAAAGAAAGTTACAGCTTCATCTCAATTGGGACATATCCAGAACTGCTATAAAAGCGCTATGAAAAGGGTACTATTTTTCACTTCACAGCCTGCATGACATTCACTTTGTGCAAAATCTCCGCTTTCATTTCAGAAAGAAGTTTCTAGCTATCACTAGAAAGAAAACCTTCCAAATGTGAACCGAGGGTAAACAGACACAAGGCTGCCTTCCTGAGGCTGCAGCCAGCCTGAAACAATGGCTCAGAGAGGTGTGAACTCCTCTGTCCCCTATTAATCTCACTGGAGTGAGAACTAAAACAACCCTTCAGGGTCAACATTAACGTTCATCATTGCTGATCACTTTAATGGATGGAATGGGTGAGAGAAAGCCCCAGGTGCTGAGAAATTGGGAATTGCTGTGAGGAAAGAAATGCAGAGGGAAGAAAGAAGGAGAGAAA
The DNA here is from genome assembly GCF_013100865.1 of Trachemys scripta elegans. Lineage (NCBI taxonomy): Eukaryota > Metazoa > Chordata > Testudines > Emydidae > Trachemys > Trachemys scripta. The sequence continues at coordinate 60,194,041 of NC_048308.1, read as the reverse complement.
TGAAGATGAAAAGGAAAAGTGGGTGGTGGTCCCATGACGGGGCCACATGATTTCCCACTGAGTGATACCAAATGTGAAAACAAAGTACTTAATAAAGAATAGTAATTAATAAGTTGAGATACTGTCAAATTCTATATTTGATCTTTGTAAAAAATGTCCATTGACATTGGTGGGAGCATGTTATCCTAAATATATACTCTGGCCCATGAATCATGCCTAAAAATGGAATTTGGCCTTCGCTGAGTGACACCTGAAAAATCTTGTGGCATTTTAGATGCCATGGCATGGTCACAACTGTACTATGAATGATATTCACACTTAAGTTAGAGGGAAATGCTAGGAAGCAAATACAATGGATGCCATTTAATAGGAATCCTGATACACCTCTACCCCGATATAATGCGAATTCTGATGTAACGCGGTAAAGCAGTGGGGGGCGGGGCTGCGCATTCTGGTGGATCAAAGCAAGTTCGATATAACGCGGTTTCACCTATAACGCAGTAAGATTTTTTGGCTTCTGAGGACAGAGTTATATCGAGGTAGAGGTGTATTATCAACTTCCAGTGGGTAGCAACATTTTCTAATCCTGCCCCACTGACTTTAATGGTAATAAGATTTGGATATTGGCAACAGGCATGCTGCTGACTTTTTGATGTGCCTCCCCTGTCTGCAGCCCTGCAAGCCTGCCTGTGGCTGGGAGGGGAGGCTGCAGGCAGGGCAGCAGCAGGGAGGTTTGTGGGGTTTCAGCCAGGAGAGGAAGAACTGGGACATGCCAAGCCCAGGCTCCTCTACTGTACAGCCCTGCAACCCCCACCGCCCACGTGGAAAGCCCCAGCATCTGGGCTGCATCCCTCCTGCTACCCTGCACGTAGCTGCCCCTCCCAGACGCAGGCAGGTTTGCAGGCAGGCAGGGAGAGGTACCACACATGTCCCAGTGCTTCATTCCCTGGCTGCACCCCTATGGACTTACTTTCTGCTTATTGGCAATCTTTGGATAATAGCAACTTTTTGCTGGGAACTGAGAGGTTGCTAACAAGCGGAATCCACGGTAGGAGGGAAAGAATAGGGTAAAAGACTCAGAAAATCTGAAGACCGAAGTCCTCAATGGGAACAAATATCTTTCTTGACTATTCTATAGCTGAATATTTATAGCACTGTATCGATAAGATGCAGGAATAATACAAACAGCTAGTGATACAGCAGAAGCAAGGTACTATCACAAAGTACGTTGCATATGGCCTGAAATATGCCTTCTATTCAGGGCTATTACATTATAACTAGCATAATGAGATGTGTCATTGGTTCCACCCACTACTGTTTTTTTTCCAGTGGTCACTCATTCAGTGCAGTGGTCATGAGTACTCTACATCTCTAAAGTAGTGTTGATAGCAAAGAAAATCGCTTGCATGCCATCTTGGCTACAAGAAAAAGAAAGGTTCATTCAGATAATCAGTATTTCTTGGTGCATCTGATCCAGAAAGAGGGAAATCCCAGCAATGAGCAAATCTCTTTGGTCTGAAAATCCAGTTTTAAATCTCACAAGTTCAGGCTTTCTGGCAAAACTTCCATGCTTTAAGGTTTCTGCCAGTCTGAAAAACAGCAAGGACAGGCTCTTCTTGTGGTACGTTACCAGTCATAACTCTGTATATATCTTTATTAGCAAGTTCCCTCCAGAAACATACATCATATTCAGCTGACCTACTCTGTGAAGGGTAGGGCAGCAAATTAAAATAATGCCTCATTTCTTCTTTTCACCTTAATCCTTTTACCACATCATTGCAAAGCTTCAGCCGCATCCTCAGCCAAACCCAGAGACAAAGAAGTGTGCAGTTCACAGCTCACTATGAGGCGAAGCAAGAGCACCGCCATTTGGTTAAATAAGGTTACTGTCAAAAGCTCTGCCATATATTTACTAGTTCTGGTTGAACAATATCGTTATCACAGGACTGATAACACAGAAATGGGTAACAGATTTGTAAGATCACGTTTCAATGCTGTTACTAAGTAAATGTTCAAAATGCTCCTATTCAAAATTGCACTTCACTAAAACAAAAAATACATTTTAATTTTTCTGTCAAGTTTTCATTGACTGACTCTTGAAGGCAAGTACCAATGAATATTTCCAAGAACAGGATGGAAAAGCTATGTCTGTCTCTTCCACTCCTTCAACTTAGAGCATTCTATGAACTTCACATTTACATCAGTAGGCAATACCACCATTATTTTGGTTTATCCTTTACTATGTAGTGGGCCAGTGGACATTGTGTTGCATCACAGAATCATAGGACTGGAAGGGACCTCGAGAGGTCATCCAGTCCAGTCCCCTGCACTCATGGCAGGACTATATACTATCTAGACCACCTCAGACAGGTGTTTGTCTAACCTGCTCTTAAAAAACTCCAGTGATGGAGATTCCACAACATCCCTAAGCAATTTATTCTTGTGCTTAATCAACCTGACAATTAGGAAGTTTTTTGTAATGTCCAACTGTGACGGGGCAGAGCGGCCCCGCACTGGCGCAGCAGGGGTTAATGCTTCCTTCCTGGCAGAGAAAGCCCCGCCCCGGAAGCCCGGCTGGGCATGCTCCAACTGGAGGCTAGGTATAAAAGCCTGCAAAGCTGCTCAGTTGGGGCTGACCACCGGAGGAGAAGGACGCACACAGCCAGCTCCCGAGGAGGAACAGCCCATGTTCCAGGCTCCAGGAGCCAGCCTAGCTGGCCCGATCCCTGCATCTCAGATGGAGAAGAACGGGCTGGAACCCATGTCTCCAGAGAAGACCACGACATTGGGGATAGGAAGTGACCCAGGGGAACTTTAGGGACGAGCCGTGTTAGAGCAACACTGACGTTCGGTGTGCGGTGGCCGGATCCCCGCCAAGCGAACGGCAAGGGGAACCCCGCCATTAGGAGAGCCCTGGGCCAGGACCCGGTTGGAGAGGGAGGGCCCGGGTCCCCCTACGCCTCTGGCTATTGGGCCATGCTATCCCACTACTGAGGGGAGTTATATATGGCCTCTGGCCGTTGGGCCACACTACCCTGCTACTGAGGGAGAGACGACGGATGGGACACCACCAGGAAGGGGCGCTCCACTGGACAGAGCTAATTCCCCGAGACAACCAGTAGGAGACGCCAGGTGGTGAGTCCCAACCTCATTACACTGGTGGAGAAAGTGGGCCGTGATGAAGGCCTGAAGTAAGGACCCAGAGACCCACGATGGAACTGGAAAAACTTCTGAAATGGCTCCTGGAGAACCAACAGCAGCAGACGGTGCAACAGCAGCAGCAGCAAGCCCAGCTGCTCCAACAGCTGGCAGCCCCACAACAGCTGCAAGCGGTGCAGCAACAGGAACAGCAGCAACAGCTGATCCGGGAGCTAAACGCCCAACAAACCGCCAACCAGGAACGACTGTTTCAGCAGATGGCTACACTGCTAGGGCATGCACCGGGCCCGCCCGTAGGCACAGCCGGCGGCAGTGCATGTGATGGTCTCGGAGGATTGCCAGTATGCCTAACAAAGATGGGGCCGGGGGATGATCCCGAGGCCTTTCTGGTAACGTTTGAGCTGGTGGCAACCGCCATCCAGTGGCCCAGCGCGCATTGGGCCACTATTCTAGCCCCTTACCTGACAGGCCAGGCACAGGCCTCATATTGCAACCTCAACCCACAGGAGGCGCTGGATTATTCCAAGGTCAAGGTGGCCATTTTGGATCAAATTGGGATTCGCCCCGAGACTTACCGCCAGCGGCTCCGATGAGAGACACACGCACCAGGGGATAGGCCTCGAGTTCTGGCACAGCGCATTCGCGACCTCTGCTGGAGATGGCTCGAGCCAGAATACCAGACGAGTGTCCAAGTAGCCGAGTCGGTGGCTTTGGAGCAGTTCCAGCAGATTCTCCCTACTGGACAGAGGGAATGGTTGCAATGGCACTGCCCGAAGACCCTCGCAGAAGCAACCTCCCTGATGGAGGATTACCTGGCTGCCGAAGGAGAACCGAAGACTGCCTCCAAAGGAGGGACACAGGGTGAACTGAATGTGGCCCCAGCACTGGGACCCCGCAAGGGGGACGTGGGGAAACCCTGTGTCCGCCCCCAGCCCTCAGCAACCACACTGACCCGTATCGCGAGGGGGCCTCCAGGGGGGAATCTCATGCAAAGCCTAGGCGATTCGCCGGGGAGGTAGTGTGCCCCGCAGAGTGTCCCCCAGAATGCCCCACCCGAAGGAAGAGGGAGAGGTGTTATGAGTGTGGATAGATAAGGCATTTCCGGAGGGACTGCCCATATATGGACTGTAATTAAGGGCAGGTTTGGACCACAGGGCAGCGGGCCCGGAGGTGGGGACCGGGCAAGATTCTTGCACCAGTGAAAGTGGATGGGACACCCACCATGGCATTGGTAGACTCCAGATGTAGCGAGACCATCATCCGGGCAGGGCTGGTAGAACCCACCGGGCCCATGGGGGCCCCCCATACACCTGCAGTGTATCCATGGTGATGTAAAACCCTACCCCACCGTCTGGGTACAGCTCGAGACAGCACGACAGGGAGGGCGGTGCCTAGTGGGGGTGGCCCCAAAATTAGCTTACCTGGTGGTACTGGGATGCGACTGGCCGGGCTTTGCCACACTCCTACAAGAGTGGAGTGTGCTACTGGCAAAGACAAGAGGTAGCCGAGCCAAAACACCAGGACTCTTAGGCCAGACCCCACCAGACAACCCCCTAGAGGGCCCTTCGGGGAATCGTGGGGTAGACGAAGAGGGCCGACCCCACACTGAAACCCGGACAAAGGAGGGCCAGAGATGGCTGGAGATCAACGCCGATTTTCTAGAAGAGCAAAGGGGGGGAGCAGGCGACGGGCGCCCCTGGGGAAGAAGAATAACCCGGACGCCCGCAGCAAGGACCCCGCTTCAAGATCCATAATGACCTACTCTATTGGGTGGTCCAGGAACCCCAAAGGCAGGAAGAACTATGCCAGCTGTTGGTCCCACGGCGGTTCTGGTGGGACCTGCTCCACTTGGCCCACTCCGTACCCTGGGCGGGACATCTGGGGAGGGAAAAGACTCTACAACGGGTGGCCCAGAGGTTCTTCTGGCCGGGCATCCATCAGGAAGTACGGGACTACTGCGCCTCATGCCCCGAGTGCCAGAAGGCCGGCCCGAAAGTGCCCCTCGTGCCTCTGCCGGTGGTCGGAACACCGTTTGAGTGGATTGGCCTGGACTTAGTGGGGCCCTTGGACAGGAGCAGCTCTGGACATAAATATATCCTGGTGGTGGTTGACTATGCCACAAGATACCCAGAGGCCGTGCCCCTCCGGGCCGCCACGGTGCCCATCATCGCCAATGAGCTCCTGCATATCTTTGCCCGGGTCGGGCTGCCCCAAGAGATGTTGACGGACCAGGGGACCAACGTAACCTCTAGGCTGATGGCGGAATTGTGCTGGCTGTTAAACATTCGTGCACTGAAGACCTCAGTTTATCACCCACAGACGGATGGGTTAGTCGAGGGGTTCAATGGAACCCTGAAATCCATGTTGAGGAAGTTTGTGGAAGATGAGCCCCGACACTGGGATAAGCTACTGCCTGCGCTCCTCTTTGCCATAAGAGAGGTACCACAGGCATCAACAGGCTTCTCCCCATTTGAACTCCTCTATGGGCAGAGACCCTGGAGGATCTTAGACCTCTTGAAAGAAACATGGGAAGAACAAGAGACCCAGGTCCGAGGATCCATCCAATACATCCTCCATCTCCGAGAACGGCTCCGCGAGTTAGGCACCTTGGCATGTGAGAAGCTGGAGAGGGCCCAACGCAATCAAGAAGCTCAATACAATAAAGGGGCCAGGATGAGAAGCTTTGAGCCGGGGAACCGAGTTCTCCTGTTACCTTCCTCCAAGCTACTAGCGAAGTGGCAAGGCCCCTTTGAGGTAACTAAGCGAATAGGGCCCGTTGACTATGAGGTCCAGATGTCGGGGCGGAGGAGAGACACGAAGGTATACCATGTGAACCTCCTCAAGGCCTGGAGAGACCGGGAGGGCATGATGATCGCTCCGAACCCGAGTTGGGGCCTTTGATGGGGGAACCAGAGGAACCAGGGATGGCAGCAATAAGCCCAGAGCTCAACCCGATACAGCAGGAGCAGTTACACCAGTTGGTAGCCGCCTTCCCTGCAGTCTTATTTACACAGCCAGGAAAGACCACGTTGACCAGCCACCACATCGCCACCCTCCCTGGCAACAAGGTGAGGGAGAACCACCGGCACCTTCCTAGGAAGCTGTGGGAAATGGTGAAAAAAGAGCTTGAGATGATGTTGGCACTGGGAGTCGTAGAAGAATCAAGAAGCGAATGGCAGAGCCCCATACTCCTTGTCCCCAAACCAGATGGGACAGTCTGATTCTGCATAGACTTTCACAAGATAAACGCGATCTCCCGTTTTGATGCCTACCCCATGCCACGGGTGGACGAGTTGCTGGAACAATTGGGGAAGGCTGAATTCATTTCTACCCTGGACCTGACCAAGGGATATTGGCAGATCCCTCTGACACCCACCTCTAAAGAAAGGACAGCTTTTCCCACACCCTTCGGCCTCTTCCAATTTACGATGATGCCTTTCGGGTTACACAGGGCCACAGCCACCTTCCAGCGACTTATGAATCAGGTGCTGAGTCCCCACGGGTTGTACGCCGCAGCATACATAGACGACATCGTCGTCTACAGTTGTAGTTGGGAGGAACATCTCCAACACCTCACTGACGTGCCCTGGGTAAGGCCGGTCTCACCACAAACCCGGCCAAATGCCACTTGGGCCAACAGGAAGTAACATACCTAGGCTACATAGTGGGTCGGGGAAGACTCCGCCCGTTGGTGGACAAAGTTGAGGCCTTGAAGAGCTACCCCACGCCTACAATGAAAAGACAAGTTCGGCAGTTCCTAGGACTAGCCGGATACTACCGACGGTTTGTGCCCAACTTTGCCACACTCGCAGTCCCCCTCACAGACCTGATGAGAAGCTCCCAGCCCAAGAAGGTCCAGTGGTCAACAGCCTGTGAAGAAGCTTTTGGTGCCCTGCACAACCACTTAACCCGGGAGCCGGTACTGAGACAGCCAGATTTCGCGAAACCCTTTATTCTCCAGACCGACGCCTATGAGGTAGGGCTGGGAGCCGTGTTGTCCCATGAGGAGGAGGGATAAGAGCACCCCATCTTATACTTAAGTCATAAGCTGTTTCCCCGAGACACCCAGTATTCCACTGTAGAGCGAGAGGCCCTGGCAGTTAAATGGGCGATTGATGCACTGAGGTATTACCTGTTAGGGAACACTTTCTCCCTGGTGACGGATCACGCACCCTTCAGATGGATCAATAGTATGAAGGAAACGAATGCACGGATCATGCGGTGGTACCTGTCCCTCCAACCCTACTCCTTCCAAGTGTCACACCAGCCAGGGAAGGCCCATGGGAATGCGGACTTCTTTTCCCGCCTCGGGGAAGGGGAAGAAGGGCCCCAGGAACCGCCGGCCCCAGCCATGGTTTTAAAGGGGGGGGATATGTGACAGGGCAGAGTGGCCCCGCACTGGCGCAGCAGGGGTTAATGCTTCCTTCCTGGCAGAGAAAGCCCTGCCCCAGAAGCCCTGCTGGGCATGCTCCAACTGGAGACTAGGTATAAAAGCCTGCAAAGCTGCTCAGTTGGGGCTGACCACCGGAGAAGGACGCACACAGCCAGTTCCCGAGGAGGAGCAGCCCACATTCCAGGCTCCAGAAGCCAGCCTGAACCCTGCATCTCAGATGGAGAACCCGCCAGAGGGGAATGGACCGGAACCCACGTCTCCAGAGGAGACTGCGACATTGAGAGTAGGAAGTGACCCAGGGGAACTTTAGGGACGAGCCACGTTAGAGCAACACTGATGTTCGGCGTGTGGCGGCCGGATCTCTGCCAAACCAACATCAAGGGGAACCCCGCCATTAGGAGAGCCCTGGGTCGGGACCTGATGGAGAGGGAGGGCCTGGGCCCCCCTATGCCTCTGGCCATTGGGCCATGCTATCCCGCTACTGAGGGGAGTTATATGGACTCTGGCCATTGGGCCGCACTACCCCGCTACTGAGGGAGAGACGGACGGGACATCACCAGGAGGGGGAGCTCCACTGGACAGAGCAAATTCCCCGAGACAACCAGTAGGAGGTGCCCGGTGGTGTGTCCCAACCCCGTTACACCAACCTAAACCTCCCTGGCTGCAATTTAAGCCTATTGCTTCTTGTTCTATCCTCAGAGGTTAAGAAAAACAATTTTTCTTCTTCCTCCTTGCAACAACCTTTTACACACTTGAAAACTGTTCTGTCCCCTCCCAGTCTTCTCTTTTCCAGACTAAACAAACCCAATTTTTTCAATCTTCCCTCATAGATCGTGTTTTCTAGACCTTTAAATCATTTCTGTTGCTCTTTTCTGGACTCTCCAATTTGTCCACATCCTTCCTAAAATGTGGCGCCCAGAACTGGACACAATACTCCAGTTGAGGCCTAATCAGAGCAGAGTAGAGTGTCTTGCTTACGACACTCCTGCTAATACATCCCAGAAGGATATTTGCTTTTTTTGCAACAGCTTGTGGTCCACTATGACCCCCAGATCCCTTTCCACAGTACTCCTTCCTAGGCAGTCATTTCATCATGTGATGAATCAAACTAAGTATTGTACAATAGCAGTAAGTAGTCTTGGAAGAGCTAATACTGAATCACGAGCTGACATTTACAAGGCAATTTATATGAGGGACAATCTTACATCTATGAGTCTCAGAGCGCTTTATAACAGAGGGAAAAGCTTGAGACTGAAGAAGCATGGAGAATAAAGAATCATTTGCTTTCCCAGACTTCTGAAAACAAGACGAGAAAATTATTTTTTGAGTTACAAACTTGTCCAGAGATTTGGGAGTTTCGATTTTCCACTCCAGTCAATATCTAATGATTTACTGCTTTTCTGGCTGGAGTTCTTACTGAAAGCTAATGACGGACTGACTCATGTTGTTCCACTCTCACTACAGTGAAAGCAGTCATAGTCCCAACTGCTCTGAAAGATTGTTACACTTCCCCAGTTCAAGAACACATGAGAAGTTTAGCCCACTGGAGTAGCCTATATGTAATTAAACAAAAAAAAAATTGAGATTTTCAATTTTTTTTTTTTTTAAATGCAGTCAATTATTGTTTAAGGAGCCTTGGCAATAGAAGCAGTTATTTGCTAAAGAACTCCTTTGGTAGATATAGTTGAATTTACAAACTTTCTACAGGGTACAATGTCTTCAGGCATTTTTCAGGAATATATGAAACCGCTTCCTTCTTCTTGTGAATGTCTGTGATGGGGAAAAAAGCAGGAGATCTGAAGTTCCCAGTCCATTTTAAATAGTATCCTGCAAATTCACATCAGAAACAGGAAAAGCATCTGCTGAATAGATTTCTCCCTTCAAACACTCAATTGCTTCTTCTTTCTTCAGATTTTTAAACTCCTGGTAGTGGACCTTAGTGGAGAGGAGAGGAAAGGAAAGGAAAAGGTGCATTAGTTCTGCTGCTAAATCACAAACTCACATTGTCTTGTGAACCAAGGCACTTAGTAAAGGGAAACTGATGCATTCCAGAAAGTGATCGGTTCAGATCAGCAATTCCACGTGAAAACAGGTCAATGAGTCAATATCTGATCAAATTCATGCAAGGTTCTGAGGAACTGAAGTCAGTAACTCAGTTTTAGCTTTTGGAGAATTATGGTGTAGTTCATGACAAAGAAACGATCAAACTCCACCTGGACATAGTTTACCATAGTGGAGTCCCTTTGCCCAACACCACAGAATACCATCACTGATTAAGGAGTTTTTCCAGCAGTGTCAATTTAGGTTAAGCTCACCACTCCCAGTACTCTGTTCTTCACCTATCATACATGTCACCATATTGATGAGAACTGCATTTAGACTTCTTACCAGTATCACATGATAGCCGAGTTTTTTCAGATGTCTCATCTTCATTGCCAGCTTGCCTTGGGGGTGTCTTGTGCCAAAACAGAAAGCAGACGGAGAAGCACAGAGAATAGCCACTCTAAAGCCAAAAACAGTAATAATTTCTGAGGGAGCTGGCAAACAGCATTATGTTGGTGCATTTTAAGTATTCTTCACAGTTAACTGTTCAGAAAATGCCTTTAATATTAAGGAATAGCACTGCTGTGTTTGTTTATTGCTAATATTTTTGTACATTTCTAATTTAATCATTCTTTTGCTTCTCCGGACTTAAGCAACTTAAATCCCTCTCTCCTGCAATGTGTTTTATCTAGGTGCCGAGGGCTGCCCATGCAGTTCTTACAGCAAAGATTGAACTCTTAGGTCTCAAATCATTCTGCAACTTCTGGAGAAGTTCAGAATGGTGCATTATGTGAAATAGAAGCATCCAAAATATGGGATTGCATCAGGGATGCAATCCCATGCTCTGGGTGTCCTGAAACTTCTGACTGCCGGATGCTGGACGACAGGGTTGGATCACTCAATAATTGCCCTGTTCTGTTCATTCCCTATGAAGCATCTGGCATTGGCTACTGGTGGAAGACAGGATACTGGGATAGATGGACCATTGGTCTGACCCAGTATGGCAGTTCCTATGTTCTTACGCATGTAACATTTATTTTCTTCTTTCTTCCATTATCTGCTGTGCAAATCCCTAAGCTGCTTGGAAGGTTCAGAAAAGTTCAATGATTTGGTAGCCTGACAAGCAGTATTGGCACAGAGTAACCAGTTCCCTTTCCCCCCCCCAATAGACAGACAGAAATTCATCTGTGCAAGGCCATGCATCACTTAGATCCCACCTAAGCCCTCAAAATACGACTTAAGTGGTGTCAACAAGGGATACGTTATTGTTAGAGATCCAAAATCTGCAGTATCATTGTGGTCTCAAAGTCATGATTTAGGTTTCCTAGTTTGTAACACGGTTCAAAAATTGGGTCAATGGATTTATACATACTTCATTTACTTAAAAAAAAAACAAAAAAAAAACCAACATTCCTTAGCATAGAGTTGAATTGCTCTCTCCATTCTAACACGGAATAGAGATATAGTTTTTCACGCAATGCATAATTAGACTGGAACTCATTGCCACAGGATCCTGTTGAGGTTAACTTTAGTAAGTGTCACAGAGGGATTCAACATTTATATAGATAAGAATATTCACAGTTGTAGTTAATGCAAAAAAAATTTTTGGAAGAGAATCAAAATCTCATGTTTCAGGATTTATGCTAAACTCTAATTATTAGGGGAGGCGGCCCTGTTTTGGTGTTGATATATTGGAGAGGGTTCAGAGACACGGGAATGATTAAAGGATTGGAAAACACATTTTATAGCAATAGATTCAAAGACTTCAATCTGCTCAGTTTAACAGAGAGGGTTAAGGGGTGACTTTATCCCAGGCTGTAAGTACCTACATATGGGGAACAGAAATTTGATAAAGGGGGAGGGAGGGAGCTCTTCAATCTAGTGGCCAAAGGTATAACAAGATCCAATGGCTGGAAGTTGAAGCTAGACAAATTCAGACTGGAAATAATGTGTAATGTTTTAACAGTGAGGGTAATTAACCGTTGGAACAATTCACCAAGAGTCATGGTGGATTCTCCATCACTGGCAATTTTTAAACCAAGACTGGCTGTTTTTCTAAGAGAGATGCTCTAGTTCAAACAGGAGTTAATTCAGGGAAGTTCTGACATCCTGCCTAACACAGGTCATAGACTAGATGATCAAAGTGATCCGCCCCTTCTGGCCTTATAACCTAGGAGACCTTTATGAGGGCAGATTATCCCACATCTACCCACTGTGGAGTTTCTTGCATCTGCCACTGAAGCATCCAGGGCTGGTCCCTGTTGGAGGCAAGATACTGGACTAGGCCCTGTGTGACGTTGTGCAGTCTATATGGTTTTATAAAAACTTGATAATAAGTGAATATAATGTAACTGGAATTTGCTTCATGCAAAAGGTCTCTTGTAAGGTATCATTACAAAGCTTATAATCTACTGAATGTGATCATCCTATTTGTATAAATGTACCACTCTTGTATCTAAAACTAGAAATATAAAATATAACTCTGAGGGACTATTGTAATTATGCAAAGTGTGAGCCATTAATGGTGGTTTGGAATCTTGATGCCTCCCATTAACCAGGACCATTGTCTGTAGATGGTGTAGATGGCTGTGTTTTACCTGTGAGTCTTCCTATATGTGTGTGTGCTGGCAAGTGGGCAATGAAGTCTTGCAGTGACATGTGATCATGTCACCTGAACTGGAATCCATCTTTAACCTGGTGCTTTTCCAGTGAGGGGCAGTGGAAACCCAGAGGGACAAAGGGTTCACGCCTTATGCAGAAGATATATAAAGGGGTGGAACAGAACAAAGGGAAAAGAAGAGCCATCATGAAGAATCTCCTAGCTACCATCTGAGCTGGAAGAAGAGCTGTACCAGGGGAAAGAATTGTGCCTAGCCCTGGAAGGTGTGCAGTCTGAGAAAAAACTTACTGAAGCATCTCTGAGTGTGAGATTATCTGTATTCAGTTTGATTAGACATAGATTTGCCATTTTATTTTATTTTGCTTGGTGACTTACTTTGTTCTGTCTGTTACTACTTGGAATCACTTAAATCCTACTTTCTGTATTTAATAACATCACTTTTTACTTATTAATTAACTCAGCATATGTATGAATACCTGGGGGAACAAACAACTGTGCAGCATCTCTCTCTATCAGTGTTATAGAAGGCGAACAATTTATGAGTTTACCCTGTATAAGCTTTATGCAGGGTAAAACGGATTTATTTGGGTTTAGACCCCACTGGGAGTTGGGCATCTGAGTGCTAAAGACAAGCACACTTCTGGGAGCTGTTTTCAGATAAACCTGCAGCTTTGGGGCAAGTAATTCAGACCCTGGGTCTGTGCTGGAGCAGACGGGAGTGTCCGGCTCAGCAAGACAGGGTGCTGGAGTCCTGAGCTGGCAGGGAAAACAGGAGCAGAGGTAATCTTGGTACATTAGGTGGCAGCTCCCAAGGGGGTTTCTGTGATCCAACCCGTCACACTGGTCTGATCCAGAATGACAATTCTTATGCTCCTGTGAGAGCACAGAGAATGTGAATTACTGGCTCTGCAGATCAATGAGCCAAAGAAGCAACAGGAAGAGCCTCACATAGAATATAGCCTGGTAAAGAAAACTTGTAACCAAATAAAGGTACCTTTGAACATCTGGAGCATCGGCAGGATCATCTACTTCAGTTACTGGAAGCACTTTTTTTCTGTCTGCATCCATTTTGATTTCAAAATCTGAAAGCAAAAACAGTCAAATATTAAATGGCACAAGAGGCTTTGACCATGTAAAGAGGCTTTGATCATTCCAATATATTTCATGGAGTCAACAGAAAAGAAACAGCTATAACTATTGCATTTGTGGGACAGTTTGCACAATATATTGCAGTTCTTCGAGAGCAACAAATACATTCAGCTGGCACTTTGACACAATCAGAAAAGGTGCTCGTTATCGCAAATCATAGATACAGTATGCCTAGGTGTATCAATTCAGGATTTAAAGAAAAAAAATTCTGACCAGGTTGCTATGAAACCTCAGACAGATCCATACATATTCCCTTGTCCTTTTATCACTGGGTTTGATAAATTTAGGAATAAAAATACCAGAAGTATAATAAGTGAATCAGGTAATGAAAAAAGCAACAAAGAGTCCTGTGGCACCTTATAGACACATGCGTCTGATGAAGTGGGTAGTCACCCACAAAAGCTTATGCTCCAATACATCTGTTAGTCTATAAGGTGCCACAGGACTCGTTGTTTTTTACAGACCCAGACTAACACGGCTACCCCTCTGATACTTGACACAGGTAATGCAAGTAGCTTGCAAATGATATCATCATAGAAGTATAAAACCTGCATACAAAAGAAACCATACACCATGGAACTTTACTAAATTTATAAATGGTCTCTCAATGAAGGTCATATCCTGTTTAAATCAAAGAAAAAGGAAAACTGTTCCACAGCTAAAACAATCACCTTGAAGTTTCATATTTTGCCATCTTGTATTGTTTCTTTAATCCAAGATTTAAAAAGTATGTTAGCATTAAAAGGTCAGTGTTGTTTAATATAGTTATGGCCTATTGGGTTTATGTAGGATTAGTTGCATCAAAAGCCAGATTTTAACCACGAAAAGCCCAATGCAATTTTACAAACCAGAGCAGTAACAATATTTTAGTCAACTATCCAACTATTCTAACGTGAATGTCATAGAAAATACAACCATAAAGGCATAGTTGCCAAATAGACCTTATCACCAGAAATTTATATTTTAAACCCCTTATATTATATATATATAGGTAATAGTTGCCAGTCCATTTCTCTACCACTATAAATCAATATTCAAAGACACATGACAATGAACTGGTCCCATACCAATGTTGTAATCATATGGCAGTTGGATGTTTTGCTGAAACATACGCTCATCTCCCAGAAGTTTCAGCAGAGCCATCTGAACCTCAGGGAGATCAGAAACCAAAGGTGAGGGTTTCTTTATAAACACAGTTGCTGGTTTGGTGAATGAAGGACTATCAAGTTCCAGACACACGTTCACACAGTGCACCATCATTTCATTCTGCTCCTTGTTGAGGCCATCTGAAAAAAGGATAGAAATGTAGCATTATAGTGGACTCATTATATTTATATTGTATCGTTTTATCTCATGAAATCCACAGTTTCACTGGCTACTATTTGCCGTATGAAGAGATTTCAGCTTTGCTGAGCAGTAGATTAATTCCAGATTAGGCATAATAAAACTAATTGTTTCTTGAAAAGATGCCATCAAGACGTCGTTAAAACCTTCTTGTTCTATACAGCTATCTAAGCAATTTACAAGACACACATTACTGTAGAATCAATCTCCTGGTGAGGGAGAGCAATGCTATTATTCCCATTGTACAGATGGAGAACTTAGGCACAAAGAGGCTAAGACTTATCCAAGGTCACCAAGAAAGTTTGTGACAGAGCAGGGAGTTGAACCCCAGGGCTCCCAGGGTCTAGGTTACCACCCTAACCACTGGACCATCCACTCTTGAAAGTCTGAAATCTATTCATTTACTCACTTTTCCCCCCTCTATTGTGCAACAGCTACACACGTTACCCTGTTACAGCAGGGATACTAATAAGTGTAAAACAGTTATGCACACATGGAGGCTGTTCTTAAAAAAAAAACTTTAATGGATATTGATAAAACACAAGAAGTTAAGTCACATTTTGGATGTCACTTTGAGAGCATGCTTTAACAGTACCAAACTATAGAGCTGAGCAAAATTCTTCAGCTGAATGGCAAATTCTCTGATAAAATGCAGGTTTTGGGGTGAGTGAAACTATTTGCAAGTTTGGATAAAATTCAGCAAATAGTTTCGGGGAAAAAAATTGTGGAAATGTTTTTTCAAAACAACTTCAAACATTTCATTTTATCTGAATGGATTTTTTTCATTTCAGTGGGAAAAGCCAATAAATAAATAAAACAAATAAAAATATATCAATTTCAGTTCAAAATAAACTGATTTTTCCCCCCTTTGATTCAGCCAGTGAATGGAAGAGTCAATTATTCACTTAGTGGTACTGAACTATTCAGGTTCCAAGTAGACAGACTGTTTTGTTGAAGTGTAGGGACTAACAGAACGTCCCAGAGTATACAGAATCTGCAAGCAACAAATACACTTACACCCTGACTCAGTGCCAAACTAAGCAATTAGCTGTAGAGAATTATAACACGAAGCTGAACGACTACCTTGAACCATTTCAGTTAGGGTCCTTCATCCTAAAGCAAAACAGTCAAGCAACTTCTAACCACGAGTTGTATTTTGAGCTAAACTTTGATTTAGCTGAAAAACATGCATCACTTTGGTTATTTTTTTTAAATGTTCTTGGAAAATCTTGAATGCGTGTCCCAGAAGAATCCACAATTCGTTCACATCTGACTTTCTACAACAAATCTTACACTTACTATCTTTCAGTTACCTAGAAAACACTTTCCTCATTACTGAAGTGTCTTATCTGAAAATGGTACCTCCAACAGCACAATACATCCCAACACCATGATGAGGGCATTGGTTCAGTGCTGAGTCTGAGGACAGAGTCTCCTGAATCACTCACAAGTAACAACTTGCAGAACTCAGTTTTTTATTTCATATCCAATATTAACCCATCTGCCCCACTTAGCTTGTGAGCTCCAATGCAACCACACCCTAAAGCAGGGGTCTCAAACATGCGGTCCCTGGGGTTATTTTCTGTGGCCTGCGAGCTCCTCGCAGCCCCCCGGCCCTCCCCCAGTGTTTACCTAGAGCGGCTCCGGCCAGACACACACCGGGGGCAGAACGGGAAACCGCAGCCAATGGGAGCTGCTAGGGGCAGTGCCTGAAGCAACAGCAAACACACCCACCCCTGTGCCCCTTGTTCCCCAAGTTCTGGCCGCTTCCTGGACCGGCGCGGGGGCAGGGCAGGCAGGGAGCCTGCCCTGCCCCTGGTGCGCGTCAGGCCGGAGCCCGCCCCCCGAACCCCTCCTGCAGCCAAACCCCCTGCGCTGAGCCCCCTGCCGCACCCTGCACCCCTCCTGCACCCCGAGCCCCCTGCCGCACCCTGCACTCCAACCCCCTGCCGCACCCTGCACCCCGACCCCCTGCCCTGAGCCCCTGCTGCACCCCTCACCCCAACTCCCTCTGCCCTGAGCCCCCGCCACACCCCACACCCCTCCTGCACCCCCAGAGTTGGGGTGGGGATTTTGAGGAAGGGGTTGGAATGGGGGTGGGGAAGAGGTGGGAAGAGGCGGGGCAGGGGCGGGGCCAAGGGCAGCGGGGGGGAGGTGTCAGTAAATGCAGCCCTCAGGCCAATGTACTAATCCACATGTGGCCCTCGTGGTCATTTGAGATTGAGACCCCTGCCCTAAGGAGTGATTGTGTTGAAGTTAATACTACTCTTCTCTACACATTACTGTGAATTCAATGGCATAACACACATGAATACATTAATGCCTGACCTGATTTTAGTAACTCGTTGAGGTTGTCCTCTTGCAGGAGCTGACTAAGTGCAGGCTGGGGCAAATAGTCTAAAATGCAAAATGAATACACTGCCTTCAGCAGATCCACATTAGAAATCCTGGTGAGGTAGTTATTCAAGGCACCGTTGAGAGACTCCAGGAACCTTCAAAAGAAAAAAAAGACATCTTTACATACCAATTTATAAATAAACTCAGACTTTCCTAAAAATCTCTATAAAATATAAATCCATACTTTTGAAATAAAACCCCAGACATTCCAATTTACTTGGATAACCAGAACCCAAGTCCAGCATCTAAGCTTCCCGCTAGCTACAACCTGTTCACCACTTTTATCAGTCTACCACTTAAGTGATGGGCACCCATTCTCTATTACATCTTGTGCATTCTCTATTACATTGCTTTACTGTTTGGAAAAAATGTATATCTGCCTTTTTTTTTTTATAATAGTGACAGGTATAGCAAGTTTACCTCACAGATTAGTAAAACAGGACCAAGTGAGAATTATTTCACAACTGGAATCCAAGATCAGTAGCAGGTACTCTTTCGGGTGCCTGTTCAGACACCCACATAACAACTATGTAATTTAACACAAGGCTTTCTAAGCCAGAACTTACTCCTGATTTTGGCATTTGGGAACATGGTTGAGAAGCGAATACACCCGGAGAACACCTAGAATATACTTCAGGTCCAGGGATTCAGGATGACTTGTCACCTTCTCAGCCAAAATATCCATCAGCTCAACAGATCGAAAGCGAAGTCCCCCGAAGGCAGACAAAAACAGGGCAATCTAAAACGCGCAAAAAAAAAAAAAAGTATATGAAGAAAAACATTTTTAAGGCTAAATCCAACAAATTAAACCTGGAGGAAGAGCCTCAATATGGAAATTTACTTAATTGTCTGGTGTTATAGCATCAGAGAGGTTTTTAAAAATGAAAATAAACTTTTGAAAATTGTAATATTTTGTTATGAGCATGACTAACTGTATTATTTATTACCATACTGCAATAAATAGAAGAACAATGGACTGTTGAACTCCCAAACACTTATTAAAATATTTAAACTAATATTGTCTCGTTGTTTCCCTCTGATCCACCCTCTGTAGGTCTGTATCCCTCTGTTGTTTCTTGTCTTACACTTAGATTGCAAGCTCTTTGGGGCAGGGACTGCCTTTTGGTTCTGTGTTTGTCTAGCACTGAGCAGAAGGGTTCAGGTCCATGATGAGGGCTTGTCGGTGCTACACTAACAAATAAAACAACGACAGCCAATGTACCAGTTTTACTGAAGATTTCCCCTCAACCAATCTGTATAAATAGACAATGTTGTTTCAAAGATATACATCAAGAAAAAGAAGTTTGAAACTGACATTTTCCAGCCATGGACCAATTTCTACCAAGTTATTCCTATTAAACGTTCATGAAAAGAAACCAGAGAAAAACTGCATTGTTTTTTATGCCCTTAGAAAATTCAAACATTATGTAGTTGCTCTACATGTAGAGCAAAACTGGAATTTATGCCCAATTTTAAGCCCATTTCAGAATGCAAACTGAAATACTGAGTCATAACTAGCAACTCTGTAAATTGTGTTTGTGCGCGCCTGGGCACAGCTGAGTACTGGTAGTTCTAGTGGTGTCACCTGGGCACAGCTGAGTACTGGCAGTTCTAGCGGTGTCACTACCTCACCTGATTAGTGTCCCACATGGAGATGTGGGAAGTCACGTAGTTTGCTATTGCTGAATACAGAACCACATTGCGGTACCGGAGGATGCTGCATGATTTCAGAACATGGATTAGCTGCCAAAATGAAAAACCATGGATACTCTCTGTAACAGAGGAACAAAAAAAAATAACAGTGACTGTGAGCTGCGCATTGTGGGATACAACTGGGACCAGCAGCCAGCGGCGTGTGCTGTGAAAAATCAGATGGGGAACCATGGAAGAGACTGGGACTGGCTGGGCAAAGGAGACCGGGATGAAAAGTTTGGGGATACAGACTGGGACTTTGACTAGGAGCATAGAGGGGAGATGTTGGGACTAATTGGGCAAGGAGACTGGAACTAGGATGAGAACGCTGAGGAGTGGAGACAGACTGGTTTGGTGAGGAAAACAAGACTGGGACAAGGAGCTGAGGGTGGGGGAAGAGACATGGCTGGGACAGGGCAGAAGGGACGAAGCTTGAGAGGAGAGGAATGAGCAGAAAAGTCTGTGCCCACCAGAGCCTGGAATGGAACCCAAACATCCTGAATCTTACCATTCCTCTGCCTATGGGTTTCACAGCTATTTGCAGACAGCAATGTGTCTCATCCCTCTCTAGTGCAGGTTCATATTGAGGATCACCAACTATTATTGCTATAAGTTACTCCCTTATATGTAGAGGCAGAGGTGTATGAGCTGGATCTAAAGCAGTGGTTTTCAATCTTTTTTCATTTGTGGACCTATAAAAAAAAATTTTGAATGGAGAATTCCCTTTGGAAATCTTAGACAGTCTGTGTACCCCCTGTGCGCAGACCACAGGTTGAAAACCACTTGTCTAAACATTCCAGTCTTGCTGATGACTTTTATGTGGGCATCAGTATGATATCACAGGATGGAATTTGGTTTTTTTAAGTTTGCTTTTAAAACCCTAGGAAATTATACGTACGGATACACATGCACACACAAACCCCAAAACAATTTGTATTAAAAGAAAAATAGCAAGGCTGCAAAGTCAAACACTCAAAAGTTAGGAAATGCAAGAATTAAGGCTTCCTGTGTAACCTTAATTCAGTTCCCCTAGTGCATATGCATTATGATACAGTCTGTAATTTCATGATCTCATTCTATTTTTTCTACAAGACCTGTGCCTCGTTCAGTGCACAGTATGGACGTGATCAGGGGATCATCAGGGTTGCATAATGAAGGAGGTTGTTGTCTAGCCCCTGCTTCATTTGTTGCAATAGTTGGAAGGCGTATATTGAATGAGACAGATGACTGCAGAAATAGGAAGGATGGTCTCATGGTTAAGGCTACTTGAATGTCATCCTGGATTCTATCCTTGACAAGCTTTGTCTTCTATCCTTCAATCCTATGTAATGCTGGGAAAATCACTTAACCCAATGTGTTCCTCATTCTCTGGGTACCCAGGTTGAGACCCTGGAATCTGATTTGCAGAACTGCTGAGCACTCACAGCTGCAAGTTAAATCAAGAGGAGCTGTGCTTCAAACATATAAAGTGCCAAATAACGCTAAGTGCTCTGAAAAAATCAGGTCCAATGCATTTCAGATTGGGAACTCAAAATTAGTGGACACTTCTGACCTTAATATCTGTGTGCTTCAGTCCAGCATATTTAAAATGCAGATACCACCACCTCACTCTTCGGTGTTATGAAAATAAATCCATATTTGTGAAGCACTCAGATATTATAGTGATAAATGCCACAGAAAAGCAAATTAGGAAATTAATAATTCTGTCTTCAGAGCAGGATTTGACTCACGTGTAGTAAATAAGACCTATGGCTGTACGCTAAACAATGAGGATGCAACAAAGTATTCAATAGCTTCATACTATGAATACCATCCATCCTGTACATTAATGAAGCAGGGATCCCGTGGGAGAAAATAGTTTGTTGCCATATAATTAAAGATTATATCATAAGGTGTATGCACAAGGAGGCCAAATTAAGGCTGCACATGCAACCTGAACTTTGACATTTCCTACCTTTTGAGGGCTTGACTTCGCAACATTAATGTTCTTTTACCATAGTTTTGGATGCAAGAGTATATATTAATACATATTGATCAATTATGTCTACAATACTTATTGCAAAGGTCTGAGTAAAGGTCAGAGAATTAACCTTCATTTTAAGTTCCTTTGGGCTCGACTGAGCCATCATTTATTAAGCAGAACTCAATAACGAAATCCACTTATTCATGTCCCCTTTTGCTTACTCCCTAAACACAGAGTTGTCAATTCATACTATGAGATGCAAATTTCCAGTTCAGAAACAGTTTTAAAAGCACATCTGAAACCACTAATTTTACTTGCTGGCCTTTAGTTAGCATTTTCTCTATTTATAGAATTTGGGGAAAAGAAAACAGAATTTTAACTTCAGAGCTATGAAGAGTGCCATTATAATCCACAGAGATGACATTTCATGGTATTAATGAGGGCAGAGACCGTAAGAACTACTTTCTTTGATCATCCATCAGTCCTCCAAATTTTTTGTACTGTATTTTGTCTGATGGATCTGTATTGTTAGACTACAAAACAATCATGTTTTCTGGGTTTAAAAGGAAATTGGAATTAGACATTTTCATTAGGAAGAGTCAGAGTAAAGGAGAGGGGAAGTTTAAAAATTCACTTTAACTCACCAATGATTTTGTTACTCGAGGCATCCAGGATTACGATGGAGCAGTAATTCATCGCAGCCAGAGCACTAAACATGTTTTGAGCATTCACAGGAGTCAAGTGGTCCAGCTCTCTCAAAACTCTATCCTAAAATGAATTCAATTGATTAGACTCTTCATTCTTGGCATTGGCAGTCCAAATTATCTCTGCCGAAGAATTAAGTGAGTTGGGAAGATCAAAACTACTCCAATCCAGTAACCTCACCAGATTCGCACTGAAGAAAGGGTTGGAAGGAGCTTAAAATAACTCCTTCCAATCGCTTTTCTTATAGAAACAACTACAGCTATTCTAATGTTTAGTGTGAGCTGTCCTTAAAAAGTTCTCAGGTGCTCCCGTTTCTCCCTTGAATAAAATCAATACAAGAGGAACTTAATACTTATTCCTGGTTACTATGTATATAGTTTTCCTACCAGTACTTGAAAGAATGGTGGATTGCTACTTAGCATGGATGGCATATTTACCAATACTGCAGAGTCAGGATGATATCTAGTCTTTGCCATGTGCAAGAACTCTAAGTTATTCTAAATCCTTAGTAAATGACTCACTATTTTCTATTGCCCTTTGTGATACACCTTTGGCAGATGTACACTAAATTAAACAAGATTTAAAAAACTGGTGAAGCTAAAGTTAGTGGGCCCACTTCTGATATCACTTAAGCCACAGTAAATCAGGAGTGACTGTTTGCATGGTTAGGGTTATACTGACGCAACCAGCAGCAAAAATTAGGCCCACTAATTTCAGTTTCACCAGCTCTTAAAATAGTTTCACCCAGTACATTCTCAAAGACATATAAAGGGCAATGAAAAAATTTATCAGTAATAGAAAAAAATGTCAAAACAATGTTTAAAAATACTACATCAACCCCAGCTCCTTTCACTGGATTCAGAAAACATTTTAAGAATTCCATTCTATTGGAACTAGGGCAGATGTAGTTACTTGCCTCTCGATAGCATGATTCATTACATACAAAGCCCTGTTACAATGAAGCTCACAGATAGCATCTTATTTTTTATGCGACCAATTTCTTACATAAACATCTCCACACTTTCTATCCCTATGCATGGTTTGACTTTCCCACCCTCTACTTATTTAAGTCCCTCCTGCAGACATCTCTCTGTTGGGCAGGCTACAGCAAACTTAATTGACATGTATAGTCATTGTTTCCCCTTTCTCAAACCACTGTTTCCTTGCTTACCTGTCCCTGGAGGATGAGCAACTTGGGGAAGTTACCATTCATTTTCAATGTCTGGAAACTGCCTAGCGTTCAACAGGTGCTACCATAAACAACTAATAAATAGCAACACAGGAGCAATAGCTATGCAGGAATAATAGTAGGACCCACCAATGATTTTAATCTTTTACCTCAAATTTCCTTTTGAGAGAGAGTGGGGCATCTTTCCCAAAGCATTTCATCAAGCTTTGCAACATAAAAATGTTACTGATCTTTGGAATTCGCTGCTCCACCAGTAACCTGATAAGGGAAAAAATGGAATTGGTTTAAGGAGGCTTGGCCTACACACACACACAAGTTGCACCAGTAAAGCTCTGCTTATTTTTGGCAGGAGCAGGCACACATCTGTCTTCCATGGATGAATCCTGAGTTAAACTGGTGTAGTTCCTCACTCCTCTTACACACACACACACACTTTTTCTTTTAAAAAAAAAATGGTGCAGCTCTACACTGACGTAGTTAAATTGACTTAATAGCAATGTGGCCATCTCCTGACACTGAAGTAACTACACTGGCGTGAGATATCAGTAGGAGGACTTCTCACTACGTGCCATGTTCTGTCCGGCAACCTTTCTAAACTCCACTGCCCAAGCAGTGCAGAGGACCCTGGAATGCCCACCCATACCGCACCATGCTTACACTGATGCAGAATGCTGCTGTGTGGACACAGTGCTGCAACAGTGCAACATACACCAATGCAAGCGCAACAGAGTGAACACATGGCAGGGAAATAGTTTAGTATCAGTTTAACTAAACTGACGTAACTTATCCCAGTGCAATTTCTCTGTGGAGACAAGCCCCCAGTGACCCATGAAATTCAGGAGAGCCTCATACAGGACACAGCAAAGTGGAGCAGATGGAAAGGAGAACAAGTGATACTATGGTCTGTAGGAGAAGAACAGGATCTTGATATAGCAGAAGGCAAAGCATCACACAGAGAAGGACTCTGATCTGGTGTATCTGTGGTTGCCATTTTGGCTCAGTAGGAAACAAAATGACTAAAGAGCCCCAAAACCCCCAACTCTTTCAACCAGTATTTTTTTTAATCAAATATCAGAGCACTAGTTTTGGAAATTCCAGCGTCTATATGGCAGTGGAAGGCTCTGAAACTGACCCACTGAGATTGACATTTCCCTGTGAACAGGTAGGAGTTTGATTAATCAAGATGGAGCCAAAGTCTTCTAAGTGAAAAATAGAGAGGGATAACCTACTTTCCTCCAGAACTGTGCACCTGAACTTCTAACAGAATATGCTGTTATTTAACCAACATGCCCATCCTTTTGTAGCTGGAGCTGAAATTGAATTGATACATACAATACAAATCCACCAATATGTTCTGTTAGAAGCTCAGGAACACTAGATCTCTGAAGGGGTGAGCAGATGGGGCTTTGTAGACTAACAATCTGAGTACAAAACCACCACCCATAAACAAGTTATTCTGAAACAAGAATAGATGTAATGCTTCTCCCACCCCTACATTTGAATACAGGCGGAATACAAGGTAAAATGGTATTCCAACTCAATGGCTTTTCCTATTGAAATCAAGAAGAAGAATACCTAGCTGAAACATAGGGCTTTTCACTAATAGATCTCAAAGCGCTATACAAAGGAGGGCAGTTTTATCCTCACTTTACAAATGGGGAAACTAAAGTACAGAGAGGTGGAATGACTTGCCCAAGGTCACCGAGCAGGCCTGTGGCAGAGACCAGGTCTCCTGTGCCATGGTCCAGTGTTCTAACCTATCTCCACCCTTTCTGCTGAGAATACCAACAATGATGCCAAAGAGAGCTATTTGTTTCAGCTACTATCTGATGGTAATGACTTGGGCCCCAATCCTGCAATGAGCTTCTCAGGGTGGACTCTGCACAGAGCTGTCACACAGAGTTCAATGTAGAATTACAGCCATGGTCACTACAGAGTATCCCTGATTGTCTAAGACCGTGTAAAGTTACTTAAAGGTTCAAGTGTCTTCCTGCTTTGGACATTTCTACCATATTTTACATATGAGAACACTGCAGGGATTACTAAAACGTTCTAATACAATATATCATTAAATAATCCTCAAGAAAATGCTAAAAATGTAAGCCAGAAAATATCGAAGTGAATTTTGGGCAGAAGAGTAAAGATGCTCACTCTCCTTTCATGCCATATTTATTTTCCTCCAACAGAAATAAATGGTCACATGACAAGACTTGTAAGTAAGGAAACCATAAAAAAAAATGTAATTGTTCTCACTGTAATCCGGCTTGAAGAGCATCCACATTTCTGCTTTTTCCCATGGTTGCCAAGGTGGCTGCCAGAACAGCGACACATCGGTCATCAAAATCATTGAGGCGCTCCTATTAAAGATATTTTCACAATGTTAGAATGTTAGAAAATTCTTAAGACTAAGTGGTGGAATGGTCAATTTTTACCAGCTATCTTAGCGCCCCCCCATCTCCCCTGCCCACACAAAGAAAAAGGTCAAGTCACTGGGGCTGATTCTACTTTGACCTACACACTGGTATAATTCTACTGACTTCTGTGGAGTTAACTCCCAATTTCCCCTGAGAAAATGAGAAATCAGGCCTAAAAGAAAAATCACATGTAATAAGTCAGTGCCCTCTTTCCCTCTGAAAGTTGCATACTGCTTTATTAAAACACATACAACTCTACAAAGTAGGATGGGTTGGCTAGGTGCAGAGTTAGGGGGAGGTGGAGGTAAGGATGAGGACAGACTGGTCTAAGGGAACAGAAAGGGAAGAAACAGGGAGAAAGTTTCACACAGTGGGTGGGTGGAGTAGTTGGTGGGGGGCTCTGAAGAAAGTCAAGAAAGAATCTCCCAGGGCAGCAGCAGGTCCAGAAATGGAGAAACCCTCACCTAGCACAGCATGAAAGTCATATGATGCTCAGAGGACGTCCCTAGTTGCATCAGCAGCTAGGGAAGGTCCTGTAAAAATCCAAGACAAGGGGAGCATAATACAGCTAATAGTGGGTAGACCAAAGAAAGCTCCCAGAAGCAGCAGGTGAAGGAACAGGGAGTCAAGGAGGACACTGGCCTGTGCCCTCAAATCAAAATATCAAAAATACCTTTCCTCACGACTGCTCACTCTCAAACCTGCTTCATATCATGTGAGGAGAAAGGAGAGGGGGAAGGGAGGGTGGAGGGAGAAAAGAGTTTTTCTAAGCCTCAAACAGATCTAGAGTTTTGGCACAGCCTGAAGCGCAAGTATTCTTTCAGCCCTCTCTCTTTATATGGTGTGTGTGTGTGTAGAGGAATGAAAATAAAGCATGGGCAGAACTCAAACCACAGGCATTCCATGTGGAGACCCTCCAAGGCTATAGCCTCTACAACCTGTAAGAACTGGCGCTGGAATTTTATTCCAATCTTTAAAAGATTCCAATACTTACCTGACAGACCCTCAGCAAAGTCTGAACAAGTTGAGTGTTCTGGGGTAACTCTAGCTTCACCACAGCATGTAGACTGTATACCAAGTCATCACACCACATGCTCCTAGAATTTTTCATCAGAGACTGACATAGCTGCATAAATGCAGGATGCTCGACCATCAGTTGTTTCTCATAACGCTTCTGGTCTTCGGACAGCTTTTTGGTAAGCATCCACATAGCATTAAAACAAGAACTACAATGCTTCTCAGAAATAGCATACTTTGAAACTAGGTCTAATACATCACAGAGAGATGTGCATTTTTGAAGGTCATCAAAGAACTGCTGTGACTGACTCCTTTTGCTCTTCACTACCAGATTCTCTTCAACAACACTTCTATCTTCTTCTAGAGGGTCCACGGCACTAGATGAACTTTGCACATGTTCATCTAATAGAGTCTTTGTAGCATTCTGTTCTTGTACAGTGGCATCTCCTTTACTATAAACAGGCACCCCCTGAGACAGCAATCGGAGAGATGGTTCAAGCCGCCGAGGAGGAACATTTAACAGGAATCTTCTCAGGTTCACACTTTGTATGGCACTCTTACCTCTACTGATCCCTAATGTGTATGTCCTCATTGTAGTTCTAAAGTTGGGACCCAGTTTAGAACCACATACATGCAAATGTCTGATTGTCCTTATCAAATAACCCACTTTATTGTTCATTTTTGCTACTGTTATAAACAGCTTTCAAATGCCAGCTCACAAGACAGGGCCTTAATCAGATTCAAGCCCACAGAAACAGGTCTTTGGACACCAGGTAAAATGCATTATCTGTGAAATCAATTGAAAATTATAAAATCATTAACAAGCTTTTGGTTTAAAGGTTAAAATACCACATCTACCAACACATCTTTTACAGAGGGAACCTGAAACAGACAGCTCTGGAAATAGTTCATTTTCATTTTTAATCAGTCATTAATTAATGAGCATCTTCTGCTTCTGATTCCACAATTACACAGGGTCTCATGGTCACAAAACTGTTGCAATTCCACAGTAAAATTGAAGAGGGACAGGATTTGAAGAGAAACTGGGCAGACTTAAGCCCTGATCTTGCATCTACACTGGTAAATTGATTTAAATGGGTCTCCACACACACTGGCACAGAGGCCTGTCCTCATGGGTGCACTTACAGGACCGAGTCCAAAGTCTGTACCTTCACTTTCCTGATTTCTTTTTCCCCCAAGCCTCCCGGAGCCATGCGCCACTCCTGATTTACCAGAAGTGATAAAATTCTGACACTTGCAAAAAATTCAGCAGGTAGACAACATAGAGATAGGAGCCTCTAGAAATGTCTGAGACAGATAGAAGACCTATATTATGAGACTAAACAGGACCAAGTAAAAGATAACACCATACATTTAACTATTAAGGGCTTCCTGCACCTTTCTTTGCACAACCCAAGGGCTTCTATCAAAGGTTGCATCCATTTTTGTGGTGCAGACAGAAGTCATGGATCCAGTTAACTCATGGGGAGTCTTGGGTGTTCAAGAAATGTATGATCAGGGCCTGATGTCATAACTTACATAATAACTACAAATGTTATGAAGAGAAATTAAAGCTCATAATTTATGGAACAATCTGATGTACTAGGGCCAGACAGGACTCCGTTTCTCTCATGAACAGCACGTCACAAGTAGAAGACACATTTCAGTACAGGCAGTAGAAATCTTCAGGGATTTTACTTTCAGACCTGCAGAATTTCTGAAGGGAAATGGACATTTTTTTATTTTTCAATCCACTTAAGTCTATTATGTTTTAATGAGATATAACTGAAGGTATAATTGTAAGCAGAATTCTGTGTATTTTAGGGCAGAAAGGAGTCCATGTTGTAGCCCTTTGTTGTGTGAGACTAACAGTTCTGCGGCAACTTCAAGCAAGATATAAATTAAAGATGTGTTATCGTTAAATATGAAGACTAAGAGCAATTAGAATTGTTTCTTTTTTATTAAGTTTTGATTTTACACTACTGACAAATTTTTAATTATCAACATGCTAAAAATTGTGCAGAAACTACAGTTGCATATTAGAAGTTGTATGGAGAAAACCTGGAAGTTTTAGCAGACAGATAGCAGTTGAGCATTTAAGTAGCTGGGGTGGCACTTCTCTCTTTTCCATTTGCAGATGCATGCAGAGGGGACTTTTAAGATTTAGGGGGAGGCTCCAACCCCAATTTTCATAACTCAGCAACCAGCTGCCCCATTAACTGCATGTTTCTGTTAACACAAGCAGCTGCAAAAGAGTTAGCAACGGTTCTCTTTAAGCAGTTATCTTTAGGTTTCAACCGTTGACCACAGGGCAGATCACACACATCTCAGAGGTGCAGTTTCAGGCTGCCTGCAGACTCAGGCAGACACCGCTGTTTCGGCTATGTGCCATTTACAAAGCTAAACGTACGCCTTCGTGGTCACAAGGCTTATAACCTTCCTTAAAAGAAACCTCAGGGCCCGGAGCACCATGGCAGCCGGGGTGGATCCTGCACCTCAGCTGCACGATACACGGGCCCTGATCGTCACATACCAGCAGAGACACCTGTGAACGCCCCGTGGCTTCATGGCCTGAAGCCCCCCACGGGGACACCCCACCACACCCACACACCAGCGGGGACCGGGGCAGACCCTCCCCCCGTCACCCGCACTGTCGGGACTCACAAGCCCTCTGGCCCCCGCCGCGGCTGGAGGCAGCCGGTTAGTCCCGGGCCCTCTCGCTATTCCAGGGCAGCAGCCAGGCTGATTCCCCAGGGGCGACCTCACCAGACAGTGAACCGACCCGACTAGGCCTCGTGCGAGCGGCCTACACGAGCCGCCATGATACCTTCCTGACGTGCCCTCTGTACATCTCGCGAGAGTACGGGGCGGAGCAGGGGACAATTTCTCGCGCTCTCCCTCGCGCGGCGAGGTTGACTAGAGGCAGCGTCGCCACGTTGCTAAGCAACATCCAGGCGCCGCTGCCCAAGGGGCTCGAGCCCTGCCGCCAGTCACCTCATGGCAAAGTTCGTGCTGGCTGGTGAGAGACCCGCCCGCTCCCGCAGGGACTCCCCCGCGGGGCCGGGGACTCGAGCAGTGGGACCGGCGGCGGCGGAGCGGAGGGTGCTGAGCTAGTTATGAGCTAGTTAGCGGGGAGAGGGACACGGCCACGGTATGAGGGGCAGTTAGGGGAAGGGGGGCAGTTAGAGGGGGCAGGGAGGGCTATGGGGGCAGTTGGAGGGG